>NC_133301.1:7480317-7780317 GCF_005239225.2 Populus alba | reverse complement strand
ATGTGAGATATTGAATTATTTGGACATGTGTGAATTTAATTATTGAGAAGTTGTGATATAATGAGAGGAGGATGTCCTAGATGATAGGACAAGTAAGAGATTTGTTAATTGGGGATTGTGGAAGAAAAGTCGATAACTTGGTACCTAAAAATATAGAGGAAACTCTGCCAAAATTTTTATTGATTACAGGAAAAAAAAATCTCTTATCTTGATTGAATTATAATGTCATTACTATCTGTTTTGAATACAAATATTAGGGATGTTACATACTACATCATCAAGCGATTTCCTTCTAATTTTTTGAATAAAACACAATTAAAATAAAATCCTTTACGGCTTGTGTTTTTTTTATGTTAAAATATTTGTTATCCAACCACAATCACAGTTTATATAAATCTTTCTAATATTTTTACCATTAATGAAAATGCTAAAACATAGCTACGGGACCATATTTGTATGCAAGAAAACTTAGGCACAGCTTCCAAGTGATTTTTCTTATTTTTTACTTGATGGTTTTCAAATTGAGGCTATAAAATAATTAAAAAATATATATATTAATATTGATGGTTTTTAATTTAAATATTGTAGATTTAACTATCATTATTACATCATTAAATAAATAATACTTTATATCAAATATTTTTTTTTTATTACATTAACTTATCTACAATTTCATCACGTATGAAATTCATCTGATAAGGACTCTAGTTTTTATGATTTTTTGAGCGTACAACAAAATCAAGTAAAATATCATCAGAAATAAAATTAAAATTGCGATTAAATTCCACAAATGCTACGTCATCATGCGATATTCTTCTAATTTATGTAGTGTTATTAAATAATATTAAACACTAGTTTTTCTTCGAGTAAAATATAATTTTAAAAAAATAATTTTTTTTGCAGTGAAGACATTGTTCACGTGAATAGTGCCTAAATTTACTTCTTGAAGTGAACAGTGTCCAAGTGAATAGGCAAATGCTAGAAGAAGTAGGTGAACATGAACAGTGCCCAGGTGAATTATTCACCTGGACAAATGAGAGAAGATGCAAGTGAATTATTCACCTAGCAGATGCAAAAAGAAGCTGCTCTCAGCTGCTTTGTGGAGCCGGTGGTTTCAACTCAAAAAACATGGATCCCACATAAAGAGTTAAGTGTTTTTTTGGTTATCAAACATGATATTTACTCAGTTGGCTTTAAAAGCTAAAGTTACCACGTAAACAAACATTATCTTAATGGGCTTAGGAGAATTCATGGTTGAATTAGAAAATGTTAAAGAAGAGGCTTTTCATATTAAGTCTTTTATAAAATGATTCAAAATCATTTGGGCGGGTGAATTTTGAGTTTTTCCTAGTTAAAATGTGCAGAAAAGCATGTCATAAGATTTGAAGATATCGAAACGTATTCAACTGTTTAGTATATGCCTCGCACGTGCATGTGTATTCTTTCATGTCCAGTCCAAAGTCTCGACACAGAAACAGATATGCAGGAAAGAAACAACATTATCTGAACCTATGAAATAGGCTACCACTTCAGTATTCACAGAGCAAAGCGCCCAGCATCTGGATATAAGTGGTTTGATGCTAGATCAAAGCCCCAAGTCTGATCTTTTATTTGATAATCTGATGAGAAAACACTTGCATTGTTGCCATATTTAACAATCAGTGTAACCCAGTGATGGGTTTCAAACACAAAACTATTTCCAACCTTTTTGACATGCCGAGGATGTATCAAATAAAAAAAAAAGCAAACCGCAGAGAGATCAAATACATAACAGTGTCCCTCGTGCACATTTAGTTCTAAGTAAAAGATACGAAGCCAAGGATGAATTGCCTGACCGATGACACGGTCTTCTTCCACATTTTCACTGAACAACGGAAGTGTGGTGTTGGGTTCCTCTGCACATAAGCCCACTGTTGATTTCCATGCCTCCACCAAGGTGAGTAGCAATACCTGAGAACCTGCGATCTGGCTGCCTAAAAGTGACATTGCTGTAGGAGACACCGGTGATGTCAGAGCAGGTAGTATTTGAGGCACCAGATTGGCCGGTTCCAGACTGATAGCTTTCAAGTTCTGATGCATTATTCTTTACGTGTGAGTGGATGTTATCTGTGACATTACACTGACGAGGAGTGGGATCAGATTCCTGGAGCTTTTTTTTGCTGAGAAAGCGTCCACCAGATCCTCGAACCCTATTCAAGGCATGCATGTGCCGAGACTCATGAAGGTATGGCTGCAATCCATTAAGAGCAGCATGGTAAGTCAATAAATAACAAATTAAGGAGTATTGTATCATTTTTCTTGCATAGTAATATGTGCTCGGGTTTTCTTCCCAGGAAGGAACTAACTATTGTGCTTTAAATATTATAGAAAATAAAAGAGATAAAAAAATAATTCAGATTGCTCATTAACAAAACAAAGCTAAAAATAAATGGTTGATGAATAGACATACCTTTCGATTTTTTACCAGTTTGTTTTGAGCCTCAAGCTTTGCCCGTGATTGTCTCCTTCTGATAATTCCACGGTACTGTTTAGCATTAACATAAATTGGTCCATCATCTGCAAGATCAACGGGGAGTGGGACTCGTCCAGCTGTCATCCCCGCCATATGAGAACCCAGATGGGGCTGAATCTAATCAGGTTCCAATGATAATCAGATCAAGAGATGAGGAATAGTTACAACAAATTATAAAGAACACGAATTCTAACTAAAAGAGAACATAAACAATATATAAATGAGACTTTTAGATTATCACTCAAAGGATTAAGCTCCATCTTTCACCATCAGACAAATAACGTAGGGCATTCAAAAGTGCCCTAATGAAGTAGATTGCAAAACAGAACAAAAAGGAAAATTGCATAAAAATAACAATCAGTAACATATAAACAAATCAAAGAGAATCAACACTACCACAGATAACAAGACCATAGCACAGGACAACTCTACCTAGAAATAGATTGTATACACATGTACTCAATCATACTTACAAAAGCATGAAGTTCATATGGATTACACAGCCCACCAAAGTAAGGATCAGCATATGGTGCACGAACCTGAAATGTGAGAAGTTAATTTATAACTATAACCAAGATGACAAGCAGGGGCCCATGTGATTCCAGCTCAACCTACCATTGAATAGCTACAATCAGCTTGTGCGTGATTAGACACACTATCTGGAGTACTCAACAAGAGAACTGGTTTCATTTTTCCCTTCATGCCCTTCCCACAACTTTCATCTTGATCAAGTACATGGAAAAACAACCAGTTCCATGTTAAAGATAGCTTAGCAATATACTCATATAAAATAAAATTATTGCATTGATTTGTAATATTTCCAGTAAAGAGCCAATTCAGCCTGCTAAAACACAGCAATATTTACATCACAATAAATGGTACCATTGATATCAAGGAAACATATTACAAAGTACCATATCCAGTATCAAATTATAAAATACATTAAAAGGATCTCTGTTTACTATATGTGATGAAGTGCCAAGGGACTAGAATTCCAGTGGATGTCAAAAACAGGCGAGAATTATTTCAGACAAGATATCTTCAGGATAGAAACAATTAGTAAAAGAAAAGGGCAAATTCACCGAAATGAGAAAAAAAAATTGATAAATTACCAGAGGGAAAAATACTACAAAACAGAAAACAGATGAAGAATTTGAAAATCTGAAACTAAAAATCTTGTAAGATCCATAAGAACAGTTTAAAATGTATTACAAAAAAGAAGAAGGAATACATGGCACACAGTAGTTGAGAAAGCTCATTGATTAATTCTGTAGAATTCAGGTTTGAATGTACAAAAACCCAAACATAATGTAAGACTGAGAATAGAAAAAGTTACCAACCATAAGGGTGTTTAATGACTGATAAAATAAAATAAAAATATTACCGACTATTGAATAGCACTAAATTGGTGTCAGGAAAAGGAAAGATAACAAAACAAATAGAAGGCAGCACATTAAATATAATACACAAAGCATTCAGATGGTTTGCTTTCAATTGAACTCTCACAACTTCTGATGAAATGCAACATGAAATCATCTGAATACAATTGGAGCATTTCTCAGTTATCAACTTAAAGAAAGGAACAATTATTTCATGTATTACATAGAGTTTGGAGTTTTTACAAACTGATATTATGAGAAAATAAAAATGAAAAAAATCAAGTTTTGACTAGCTTCTTGTAGGCTCAGCCTAAATTGGAAACAGAGACTGGAAATTTTTTGGTAACACAATAGCTGTTAGTTTTAAACATCTCACAGGACACTTTAATTCTACAAGAAGGAAAAAACACTTATTTTATGTTAGAAGGATTCCTAGACCACAAATTGCTAAGGGACCATAAATAGCTTTTGAAAAGAAAATAAATATGTTTTAATATATTTCTTCTGCTATTGTTAACATTATGTACCTTCAGGATAAGACATAGTGTAATTGGTAGCCACGCCTACCCTCTAAAGTTGAGAAAAAAAGTTGAAAGCACCCTTCCCTAACACTAGCTGAAAAATAAAGTCTGTAGTCTGCTAGTGTAATGCAAATATAAAGAAAATAATATGTTGAATACATTTGCACAACCAAGATAAGTACCAGATTCAGATGAAATACATTGATCTTGTGAATTGATCCCTCCCACAGAACTCATTTCATTGTGAGATTGACCAATTGATAGAGTTGAGGATGATTCCTGGTCCAGGAGATGAAATCCTAACTGCTTTGATTCATGATAAGGTTGGTTTGGAGAGTCTACTTTAAAGCTTGTGTTCTTGGATAAAGATGGCAAAAATTGCTGTTCATTTGAATTCCACCATGATGGGCAACTAACAGTGAAGTGAGGTTCATCAAAGTTTTTCTTCAGCAAGTTCTGAATTCGTAAAGCCATCAACTTTATCTATATGTATATATATCATGAATTTGATGGAAATCCTCAAGCAATCACGGATTCTTTTTGGCTTGCCTTTGAGATTACTGTTTAACTGTCCAAAGAAAACACAAGATCCATTGAGCTAGGTCTGCTTCAGTTACATAAGAAAATGTGATGAAAAATCTAAAATCAACTAAAAAGGATAGGTAAATTGACATGAGATACACTCAAATAGACTAGTTTTGCACCATGAAACAACTAAATACAACTATTTGGCACAAAGAGAGATACTCTCATACTGAAACAACTGGTCAGGTTAAATCACCACTGTAAGCAAAGCTGAAGTGACCAAGGGTATGTATGGTTTAAATAAAAAACAGTGAATACTCAAGAAAGGATGGGAGACGCTGAGACTACAAGCATAATACAAAATCAAAATGAAATAAGAAAAATTTAAAATAACATTTACATCAGAAACACCTGTATTTAACAGTTCTTGGTAATTTTTGGAAGTTAGAAATGCAAGTTTTTAAGAGCTTTATATACCACTTATGCAGCAACCAATGACTGCAGTCATTTCAGGCTTCAGCTACCACATAAGAATCCCATGGTTTACCCATGTTTCCAGGAAACTTGTTCTAGGTAGGGGTAACTAAAGTTATATCAACAACCCTATACCAGCATCAGAATTCAAAACCCAATTCGCCATCAGTATAACTAAAGAGCAATGGGTGTGCAAACATTGTGGTTTCTGCTGGCATGAGGTTGCTTGTGTGGTTAACAAGGACATCTTGGGGAAGAAATGGCCCTGACTAATTGTACAAAAATCAACAGCAGAAAAGCATTTTATGATAAAATGTATAACCAAACCATAGCTTCACACTAACTAGCTGGCATGCATATGCACTACCATAGCATGAGAGTCTTTACCACTACTCCAATTTAGTAAAGTACTTTTTCCTAAGAGAACAAGGTAAATAACTACAAATAACATTTGTTTTGCCTATTTAAAGAGCACCAATAGCCATTGATATCAGAAATGAGTTTCCAATCAGTAGATGAGTCACATTGCACCTAAGTAACAATGGAAGGAGGTGTAGTCTACGACTACCCACTATCCATGATTGGCCTACCTACAATTTTCCAAAAGTGGGTGAAGGATGCATCATTAAAGCTTGTTACATATTGAACAAGAGTGTGCATCATCCACCAAACCCACAAAACTATTGAAGATAAGAAGAACATTAAACTAGGCATGCAGTGTAAAAGCATGGAAAAACCAGATATATGGCCAACTTAATGATACAGACCTCAATAACTACCAGTTTTGAATTGTGACTGAGAATCTACAAAATGCAACATGAAAGTCTCCCTTTTTTATACTGACATATGACTGTAACAGGAAAAATAAACCTACAGGACCTCCCAGTTTTCAAACAAAAAGTTCTCAAACTTCAAAACTGATGGAAATAAGGAAGAATCTACCAAGGAAGCACTTAGATGCTACAAGTGCAACAAGACAAACCTAAAAGCCTATGCCGGCAATCAACTGTGCTCTGCAAGTAAGGCTTGGCCAAAAACCTAACAGGAATGATTAATATATTTTTTTTTTTTTTTTTGTGTGTGTGTGTGTGTGTACACTCTCACACAAAGCAGTAAATCTAGCATTGAATAAGCATGAAATCAAAGTCCAACCACACAAGAAACCTGTTATTTAGGTTACCGTTTACTCCGCCTGTAACCGCTTAAATGCATTTGGTATAGCAAGATTTACTTGAATAAGATCATTAAAGGAAATCCTCAAGAACCCTGTTCCAATAATTCCAAAATGAAAGACATAAATTTAATGTAAAACCTATTGAGAACCAAAGAGTACAATAAACTAAAAAAAGGCAGTGACAAAAAATGGGCAGTGAGACCAGAGAGTAACTACAGTAAAAAACAGTATATTTAGAACTACTTTCACAACATCAAGAAAACATGCACACATAAAACAGCAAAAAAACATGCCCGGCTACCTGGATTTTACACTCATAAATTTTTATCCAAACCATCAAACAGAGTACAAGCGAGAAGAAAAAATAAGGACATGACGAAATAAAATAAAGAGAGAAGGAGAGACCTTTGGGATCTGATAAGGAAGTCAATAAGTAGTAGTTGAAGAAGAAGCAAAGAATTTCAAGAGGAGGCTGTAGGGAAGAAGTTGGACATGTCTCCCTCTCTTGAAACTCTCCAGACCACCAAACCCACACCGTCGTATCCTTTTCCTATTATCTTGTCTTTCTCTTTCTTTCTTTCTTTTCTTTTGTGGAGTTTTTTTTTTTTTTTTCCTTACATGAGTCCCCCTATCCACGAAACCACCATTAGATTGATATTTATTTAATAATTTTTTATAATTTTAATATGCTAATAATAAAATTTAAAAAAAAAATACTGAAAGAATCTGCGTTCCAAGAGAGAAAAAAACTCTTAAAAATAATAATGTACTATAATGTGAAATCCACGTTTAGAAGCAAAAGCCGGACTATTTGGAGTAGATAGGAATGTTGGTGTTATTATTTTTTTTAAAGTATTTTTTATTTTAAAATATATAAAAATAAAATTTTTTATTTTTAAAAAATTATTTTTTATATTTATATATTAGAATAATCTAAAAAATATTAATTTAAAAAAAAAGTCAAAAAATATTTTTTTAAAAAATACTCTTTAAACATAAAAATATTATTTTGTATTTTTTGTTAACGTTATCTCTTTTCTTTCATCTGTCCCACTCCCACGTGTTATTACTCACCCACCCCAACAAGCCCTTTGTCTTTTGGTTTTATTCATGGCCGCCGACACTGTCCATTCCATGCTCCACGCGCCTGTCCACTCGAGTGTGTTTTGTTTGTGCCTGTGCTTTGCGAGTGCACCCAAACATCATCACATCATGGATCCTCCAGCCAAGTATTGATTGCCACGTTCATAAGAATTTCTTTCGTCCACTTCATTTTTCATTTTAATTGAGTACAAATCTTGATTTATAGATGGATATGACGAGCGGCTCGTGAGTCGTGATTATTATTAATTTATTATCTTTATTATCAATTTATTAACTTTGCAACCAATTTTTTTAAATACTACACCTTTTTTTTTAATTTTAATAGCGGACTTGGCATCATAATATTTACAAGACCGGTATTATACTTAAAATAATAACTAAAAGTTCCTTAAAACATAAAAATAACAAAAAAAAAATCACTAAATTCATTTCTCCTGAATAACAAGTTTAAACCCTAGCCGCCACTATCTCATTTTCCTCATCCACAACAAATACATCACATTTTGTATAGAGATTTGATCAGTTTATAACATAGTTATTAAACCCGAACCAATAAATTGATCTGGAACTTGGTTAATTAGGGAGCTGGACCAGTTCTAATTTGTCAAAAAACAGGCCAGTGTAACGATCCGCCCAAACCTGGTTGACCTGACAGGTCAACCTGTGAACTAGACGAGACCTAGTATTTTTTTTCTTTCAAATAGAGGATTGGAAACCCATTACTATATATACTCTATGTTTTCAAAAAAAAATTATATTTTTTTAATGTGAAATAAAAAAAATTATCTCTAACAAAACTAACCAAAAAATGAAATAATTAATTTGGGAAACATCAAGATTTGTTTTTGTCTTATTATTGGTTTTGTAAATTTTGGATAGATTTGTTTTTATCTTAATTTATATAGAATGTTTTTTTAATCTTTTCTTCCTCTTTCTTTCCTGCTTTAATTAATTTGGATAATTCAAGATTATGAAAGTTATCATAAACTAGAAGAGGGATATAAATTAAAGGGTTTTTAAACATCTTGTTTTGATCATTAGTTTGATTCATTATGAGAGTCAATATAATATATATCTTATATTATGTGCTATTGTTGGTCGTACATATTGAGATTATATGAAACAATATGAAGGTGGAATTGCATATGGTTATTCACATTATTACAATTTTATAGCCATGCTTGTGCCCACTTTGCGACACTTGGCACTTGGGTCATAGTGTTGAACCAAGGTTCTTGAGTTTTAAGATTTTAAATATTATTATTTATTTTAAAAATATTATTATTATTATTATTATTACTATAATTAATAACTTTGAAATAAAATATTATTATTATTATTGAAAACATATTATTATTTATATTATAGATTTCTATGATATTTTTTTATAAAAATAAAAAGTAAGCCTGCAACGTAATATTATTAAAAATATTCAAAAATTCTAAGTATTAATATAAAAAATATTATAATTTGAGTCGTAAAGATTATTATTTTTCTTCTAATACAAAGTATTCATATAAAAAATATTATTATTTGTGTTCTAAATATTCTTGGAATTAAAAATAGTATTATTTGTGTTATAAATATTATTATTTTTACTATAATCAAAAGTATTAATATTAAAAATATTATATTTTGTGTTATCAATATTATTATTTTTATAATAATTAATATTATTAATAAAATAATTACCAAATTAGAAAACAATTATTCTTAATATTGAAAAACAATCATAGATTTGATTTGAAAGGTAAAATTAAAAATTACTACTACTATTATTATTATTATCATCATTAATAAATTTTTAAAAACTATTGTTACTATCGAAGAAAAACCATGTGGGGACACATGGCGTTTGAGTTGATGCCTATGTGCTGAGCATACCCTAACGCGCACATGGCGCTTGAGCTGCACCAAGACCCAACTATCATTGGGTCTCACGTGCTGCAGAACCTAAAATAGCCTTAGGTCATTGGTTGTATAAGACTCAAAATAAACTTGGGTCTTGCCAATGTCGGGATCTAATTTCTTTATGAAAATAAAAGGTGAGCCCGCGGCGTAGCATGGGCCACCTAACTATTTCAAATACTAAAATACCTCTTAAGGTCTTGCAATCCAAATTATCAAGGAAGTTGGGGAAAATATTTGTTATTAGTGGAATTTGCTTATAATAATAGCTTTTATGCCACAATATGTATGGTCCTATTTGAAGAATTTTATGGGAGAAAGAGTCAAACTCTCTTATGTTAGGATGAGATGGGTGAAAAGAAATTAGTAAGGTTAGAATTGATATAAATGACCATAAATAAGGTCTAGATTACTAGGACACAAATGAAAAAGGACCCAAGATAAACATGAAAAGTTATGTTGATAACCAAATAAGACTTTCGGAATTTGAGGTTGGAGATTGAATATTTTTAAAGGTTGCTCCCTATAAAAACATAATTTGGTTTGAAAAGAAAAAGAAGTTAACATCAAGATATATCGATTCATTTGAAATTATAAAAAGGATCAAATTAGTGGTCTATTAGTTAGTATTCTCATCTCATCTATCAAAGATACATAATGTGTTTCATGTATCTTTGTTTTGAAAAACTAAATAGGAACATTCTTATGTTTTACCATAAGTATTGATGAAAATCCGAGAAGATTTAACACTTGAGGTGAAGCTAATAAAGATTATTGATCGAGATGAGAAGAAACTATGAAGTAAGGTGGTGGTCTTGGTAAAGATAATGTGGAGAAACATATAAACGATCTATATAGGTTTAGAATTAGATGTTTATATAAAACTTAAATATTGCACCAATATAAATACGCTATCCAGTAGCTAAAAAAGATGGCTAACCTTACACATGCAATTTTTTTTATTGTAATTTTATTCAATCTATCTTTTTCATTATTTATTTTATTTTAGAAGCATTCTTTTACCTTTTTGCTTTATTTATTTTCCCTTTCTTTTATTCATTTAAATATTCTCTCTTTCTCTCTCTCTTTTTCTTGGCATTATTTTAAATATATATGGTTTTATCCTTTGATAAATAAATATTAATGTTTATTCTATCTTTTTATAGTTCCACAAACTAATTGAAATCTTTTTTTATTTATTTATTATAAAGTTAAAAAAAAAAAAAGCTTCAAAGTGATTGGAAAGAAAGTGTTGCAAACCAAATATTTTTTTTATAAAAAACATGTGGCACTATACTCAAAATATTTTTTTTTTATATAAAAACTAAGAGACTACAACCACTAAACCAAAGTCTTATAGGTTGGCATTTGCTAAACAACAATGATCAAGGGGAGTTATGGTAAAAGGTGTTTTGAAAATGTAGTTACTAGAGTCTTTAGCTAGCCATAAACTTATCATAGGACCTTTCCCTAGTTCTTTGGCATGTTCGATCTAATAATCGAATCATAAAAACATGATTTATGAAGCAAAGAGCCAACTTATGAACAACTAGGTTAAATTGTTGGGTTACAGGTTAAACCTTTTCAAATAATTAGGCTTCTTGATAAAAGTCATCATGGTTCAAGTAATATAATATAAGAAGCAAGAACTTTCATGCTCTTTAAAATCTTTTAAGTTGAATTGAATTCACAAAGATAAATTAATTTCTATGTTTGGAATCATTTAATTAATTTAAAGGTATTGATTTGAATGGAAATCAATTTATAAAAAATGACCCAAAACAAATTAGATGGGAGACCCTCTGATTTGTTATAAGAATTCAATTTCAATTAACATTGAAAATTATTTTTCAAAAATACATCATCTTTCTTTTATTCTAGAAACCCTACAAAATAACTTCTCCAAAACCTCCCACTCTCTTCTTGTCTTTGTACCCAAAGCTAACCAGACCTTGATTTCAAGATTTTATATTGTTTTGGTATGTTCCTGCAAAAAATGTTATGTGATGTGATCCGATTTGATCCATTTGGCATTTGCAATACTGTAAACTTGATATGAGCAACATAATCACCTATAGTATTATCAACCAGAATCTCAAATAAGTATTATAGCAATAAAAACTTAAAAAACACAAAGAATGCAATAAAATAAATGAGTACAGGGCACCTTTTACCGGGCTTCTCATGAAGAACATGATAGGGTTGAAGAAAATTATGATTCACACGTTCAACTAATTCCAATGGAGACCTTTACTTTTTAAAGGCTTTATCATGAAGAAAATTTAAGCAATAATCTAAATTTAAAAAAAGAAAAGAAAAAGGACTTCAAAATAATGGAGTTACAGTATAAGAACATATAAACCTTGTAGTGAGTGGCGTGATAGGAAATTTTTGATTAATTTCACTTAAACTAAATCTAGAAGATTTCATTTTCAAGTGATAATTATTGTATTCAACTCTTTGTTTATAGTAGTGTTTTTCTTATCCAACAACTTTGGCCGCAAAATCAATAAAACATAACTATAAGCATTTAAGAGCAAAAAATTTATAATAATATTATATAAATTGATTCCAGAATAACTCAATTATTACCGAGCCTTCTCCGAATGTCCATATATTTATTTATGAAATTATCAAAAACTTATTTGGAAGTTAAAATTTATTATTGCATGATTTGTATATTTTGAATAATTAAAACTAAAAATTATAGTATTTTTATGAATTATTCACATTATCAAAATCATGTTAGGGATCGACTGGTCTACTTGATATTTATTTTTTTTTAAGTTTGATTTGAGTAAAATATTAGAATTTTCATTGGAATATTTATCTAGAATTTTTTTTCTTGATAGAAAATATTAATTCGATGAAATCTTTTTTCTAACAAATATATATTTTTTGATTTTTTTTTTCAAAAACTATTTAATAAAAAGTTAATATGAGACAAGTCTATTTATATATTCTTTAAAATATCTATATTTTATATCATTTTAAATAAATATAATGGTCCTTGTAATAAATTTTTTTTTATTTTTGTAACAAAAAAATTAATTTCTAAATTAAAAACAAAATAATCATAAATGAGTTCTTTGAAGAAAATTATCTTAAAGCCAGTACATTAAAAAAGGGTTTTTTCTTTTGGGTATTGACACCCATGTGGCAAAACTAATTCCCTCCCTCAATTGTTGAGAGATTCCCTTCCCTTCAAGCCCAAGTTCTATATGTAGCCATCCAATCAATAACATGATCCATCCTTTTAACCATCTATCTGTATGGATTACTCATCTTTCACACCAACAAACAGTATAAATCATCATGGTCTTGATTAATGATGAAGATAGCAGGGTTCATGCGATCATCTCCAAATCCAAGACAAGGAGAAAAAGAAAGGAAACCCAACACAACAAAAACAAAAGCAATTACATTAACACGTTAGAACTAATCTTTTGTTCCCTGGAGACCAAGACAATAACTAATCTAAAAGGAGCACAAAAGCAAAAGCAATACTACCTCCCTACATGCACAAGAGGGAAAAAAAGAAGAAGTTGATACACACAAATGTTTAATGTTTGTTCCCTGGAGTATATGTCTTTCAGAACACGTAAACAAGTTAAATGTTTGTTGGTTCTTTTAATATACGAGGATCTTGTGGGCAACAAGTCGGATACAGTATACACAATGTTTTTTTTAATGATTTAGAAAAGTTATCCAATCAAATGTGAAACAAAATGAACAAACCTCCAATTTATTTCTTTTTAGACATTTTCTTCTTGCTTGTTTTGACTTGATTTGCGTGAAGGAAAACACTAGTTTTAAAACTGACACTTTGGTTTTGAAAAACGAAAAAATATAAAGGTAAATAAAAAGATTTTGATTGAATTTTAATGAAAACATTTCCTATTTCCTATTCTAATTTATTTATTGGGATTGAATTTTATTTATTTATTTATTCTTCGTTCGTTCGGTGCGTGAGGCGGCCAAAGAAGAGATTTTTAATTATAGAAAGGAAAAAAAAGATGTCCTTTCGTGAGAGATTATTTCTCTGATATAGTATCACAACTCCTATCTAGGGTTCCTTTTTGTTGTTAGATTGTCTTCCTCTGCTGGGTTCTCTCTTTTTTCCTTCTAATTCCTCAGTTTTGCTATCTGGTTTGCTCGGTTTCTTGTCTTTCTCATCTGGGTTGCTGAGTTTCAATTTGGAGTGTTTTTAGGTTTGGTTTTGAGCGTTTCATACGAGAATTTGGGGCTTTTTGGTGATTTGCTAAGTTGGGATCCATAGATTTGTAGCAAAGTTTAGGGTTTTGCTCTTTGATTTGATTGTGTAGAGGTTTCTAGGTTTAAGGAGCCATTGCGTAATTGCTCCTGCTCTTGGGGAAAGCGATTTAGTTGTCTAGTTTTTCAAACATATATTGAGGGGTCTTGGCATGTATGCATGATGTTTCATGCTCAAGGTCCTTTAAGGAATCATTGTACTCTCCTTGCTGTTCTTTGTGGTAAAAGTGGTGAGCAGAAACTGCCTCTTTCTGATGATAAACCCAGATACCCTTTACCGGAACTTGCATCTACTGGGCGGCTTGATGTATGTTTTAAAATTTTTGGGCGATAAATCAGCGTTTCTGGTTATGGGTTTTCTGAGTTTTAGTTAAATTTTATGTTTGAAGATTTGATGTTTGTTACTGTTTTTGTTTGAATGCAGGTTCAGGTACTGAATAATCCGAGCACTGATGAGTTTCGGCAAGTGCTGCAGTCTCTGGAGCCCAGCATTGTGTATTTTCAAGGTGAGCAGGTTGAAGATAGAGAAGAAATTGGATCTCTAAGATGGGCAGGTGTTGATTTGTCCACTCCAGAATCCTTATGTGGATTATTTGGTTCCACGTTGCCTCCCACGGTGAGTGATGGTCATCAAGATGTTATTATACTTCTTGCTTCTTGTTTATAATGTCAGTGACATGAACTCCATTGTCGATCTTCCAGTCCTGTCAGATATAATTGTACAGCTTGCAACATTAATCATAGCATTTCACTGAATCTACCTTCAAACGTATGTACAGGTTTATTTAGAGATCCCCAATGGTGAAAAGTTGGCCGACGCACTTCACTCCAAGGTTATATTAATCGTCAATAGTTCTGTATTTCTTTTTCTTGTTTTAAGTTACTGATATTATTGTTTCTTTGGGGAAAGATGCATGCTGATTATTATTTTTTTGATGGAGTTACTGGTTAAGCTAATTATAAATATTTAAAGAGATGGTGCTTGGAATTTGAAGACTTGTATATATGTGTATGTATGTATGTATCTATTGTTTGTCTGATTTCTTCTCATGAATCATTGTTGAACCAGTGTTTTCATGTGGCAGGGAGTTCCATATGTTATATATTGGAAAAGTGCCTTTTCATGTTATGCTGCTTCTCACTTTCGTCAAGCATTGTTGTCAGTGGTTCAAAGGTATGCTTTTCTACTTTTACATCAAGATTATCATTGTACAGTCACCTTTTCTAACATGTGTTGTTCTTTTAGTTCCATCTTTATCCTTAATTGTTTTGATGGCTCTATCTAATATGTGGTCTAGTAGTTTTTGCTCATGGATCCATGTTTTGAAGCAGTGACAAATTGGTAATTGTGTAAGTATTTGTTTGGGTGCAAATTATTTTCCCATGATGAGATTGTGGACCAGATGTTGAGCTTTACATGTTGAAAACATGTTTGGCTGGTGTTGACCAGATGTTGAGCTTTACATATTTTGACAATTTGTTTGGCTGGACTAATTATCCCTGACAGAGTAGTAGAACGTGCTTTTCTTTATAAATACTCAGAAATAAGTAAATAAATGAATATTTCATATCCTCTTTTGTGTTCTCTTGTGCATTGCAGTTCTTGCAGCCATACATGTGATGCATTCCAACTTGCTCATGCATCTTTTAGGCTCTACTGTGTACAGAACAACAATACCCCAGCTTCCAATAGCCAAAAAGTTGGCGGTAAACCCGGACCGCGGTTACTTGGGGATCCTCCGAAGTTTGATATTGCTCTCCCTGAGGCAGATGATCAGGGTGAAGAAGGCTCTTCTGGGCCTCTTCCTGCTATAAAAATATATGATGATGATGTGACCATGAGGTTTCTTGTTTGTGGACTGACAGGCACATTGGTATGTTTTGATTTACATAATTCTGAGTATTTATTCACTTGTTGCTTGGTTGAATATATCATGGTAGCATTCACTGGTTACCATCTTCACTCTTCAGGATGCATGTGTGCTGGGATCTTTGGAGGATGGGCTCAATGCTCTCCTGAACATTGAAGTGAGTTCGTTGCTGGCTTTTGTATTTATTTCTTGAGTTCCTCAATTTCTAGTCAGTAAGCATCTCTTGGGTCTAGATTATTAAACCACAAAGATGCCAAGGATATTGCCTGTGATATCATTATTCCCATTTTTCTCTCTCCAGATAAATGCACCTTTTACTTTTCATCAGAACAATCTTAGTTATTCATGGAATTTTCATATCTAAATTTATGAGACATGATAAATACCATACTTCTTCACTCAGTCCACATAGAATTGAAATGTCAAAATCACTAAATTAGAAGTATTAAATGATTTAGGCTTTAGCTGAGATTTATGTCACCTTTATGAGTGCAAGTATATTGGTTGGTTAGCCATTCTATTGTTGAGTATGAAAGTGTAACAAGTTTCATTGTAATCTATGTTCCAGCAGTTGTTATACTGGAAATATGCTTTTATATTTTCTATTTATACTTAAATGCTATCACTAATTTATATTTCTTCATTTGAGTCATCTCTTCTATTTTGTATTAAGCAACTTCTTATTTATTTATTTATTTTGCAACCATGTGCATTCAGATTCGTGGGAGTAAACTTCATAATCGCACAAGGTACTGAATGATTTTTTCCTAGTTGCTTGTTTCTTTGCCCTTTTATTTTATATTGCTACTGACATACTAGACTTATGAATGTACATATACATGCATAAACATGTGGACACATGCACCATTTTAAGCTTAATGTGACATTAGTTGTGACTTAATTCTAAATTATTGTTGCGATCAACATAATGCACCTTCTATGTTATTAAATGTCTTTTAGTCTCACTGCTTTCTGTTTCTATTAGCTCACAAATCTCACTGTCATTTGCAGTGCTCCTCCTCCCCCTCTTCAGGCAGGGTCATTTTCTCGTGGTGTAGTGACAATGCGATGTGATTTATCAACCTGTAGTTCTGCTCACATATCATTACTAGTGTCCGGCAGTGCACAAAATTGTTTTAATGATCAGGTAAAGATAAAATTTCTCTGCAAGGGTTGATAGTGTGCTTGCTTGTATGGTCTCTCTGAAGTTCTTATATTTGCCTGATAACTTCTGGTCCTTTCTTTTTTTGGTTGGGGGCTGTTGCCTCAGCTTTTAGAGAATCATATTAAAAGTGAGCTTATCGAGAACAGTCAGCTAGTCCATGCATTGACCAGTTCTGATGAAAGCAAATCACCTTCATCTGAGCCACGAAAGTCTGCATCCATAGCCTGTGGTGCAAGTGTTTTTGAAGTTTCCATGAAGGTTCCTACTTGGGCATCACAGGTAACATTGTCTCACAGCCTTCCTATCTGTTCCTATCCTTGAAAAAAAAGTCAAATTTCTGATGTAGATAATTCATTTGATGGATGAAGAAAAGAAGTTGCATCAATACATTCCTTGGATGAGTGATTAAATAATACCAATAAAGGATCATATAGTTTTGCAACAATAAGCTGTTGCTTAGAGTAACTGATGGACAGCTGTTTGGTTGCAGTTACTTACACAAATTTTTGTTTAAGTCTTTTGCTGAGGTACACTGATCAAGCAATATGAGTTCTTATAGCTTTGTCTTATGGAATGCCATTGCAGGTTTTGCGGCAGCTGGCCCCAGATGTAACCTACCGCAGCTTAGTCATGCTAGGAATTGCTAGCATTCAAGGACTGTCAGTTGCTTCTTTTGAAAAAGATGATGCTGATCGCCTCCTTTTCTTCTGTACAAAGCAGAGCAAAGATCCCCATCGACGCAACCCCGTTCTCACTAGGCATCCTAGCTGGTTGATTCCTCCTGCCCCCTGTCGAAAAAGATCTGAGCCTTCCCGAGAAACTAAACCCTTGACTTTTGGCTGTGGAGGTGAAAATGGAGGAAATTTTAAACAGAAGTTGTATGTTGCTGCAATGAGGCCAATACCTCACACTCGTCGTCATAAAATGCTACCATTGTCTGGATTTTTGGAGGCAGAAAGATATGATGGAGAACAAACAAAACCTAGCTTGCCAACTCCACCGAAGCATAGTGTTGTTGGGCCTGCACCTGTCACGCATCGAAAATCATTGTCAAACTCTTATCAGGCTCAGCAGATTATTTCTCTTAATCCACTGCCTTTGAAGAAACATGGTTGTGGCAGATCTCCAATACAAGCTTGCTCTGAGGTAGATGTCATTTTTATTTTCACAAATTCTTTTTTTTTTTTTAATGAATTTTATATGCTTAGGAATGGTTTCATTTTTATCTTAATTTGTAGATTGCTTATCCAGTCATTTGTTTCTTGAGTTTATAACTTAGACATCCATGCAGGATTTGATGTGTAATATGTTTGAGGTTATTTGTTTCCAAGTGTTGTACCTCAGAGACATGGATGGTCCTGGGATTTTGATGCGTGGCTAGTTTAAGTACTGTCAATAGCCTGGTGTGTAATTTCTATTTTTTTATTTTTTGTAACGGAACTTCTATGATGTTTGGTGACTAACCAAGCAGTCACTTACCATCTTTCTGTGCTATTAAATTTACTCCACTAAACAAGTTTGTTACGATACTTGAACGTTTTTGCTTCATATGTACAAACTATTCTGATAATCCAATGCAACACATTTATCATCTTGGATCTGAGAGTTAGATTTCCTATAATCCTATTATATCTTGTGGTTTATATGCATATTATTGATATCATAATCATTTTTTAAACATCTTTCCGCTTTGTTTTATTTTCTGGCAGGAGGAATTCTTGAGGGATGTAATGCAGTTCTTGATTCTTCGTGGTCATTCTCGTCTTGTTCCTCAAGGTGGACTGGCTGAATTTCCTGATGCCATTCTCAATGCAAAACGCCTCGACCTTTTTAACTTGTATAGAGAGGTGAGCCTTTTTATATGCTACATTATGATTCAAATCTGCGAAGGCTGTAGTGCTGAAAGCTGAGAAATACTGGGTTCTCAGGTGGTCTCAAGAGGAGGTTTTCATGTTGGGAATGGAATCAACTGGAAAGGACAAGTTTTCTCAAAGATGCGCAATCATACATTGACTAATAGAATGACTGTAAGTTTTCCAACTTCTAATTCTTCTTATTTTTGTTTGTGGTTTTTACAGTGTTGTCAAGAGGTGCTGAAGCACTCGCCTAGGCGCTCTAGGCAAGGCGAGGCCCCAGTACCTTTATTAGCCTTAGGCATTGGATTTCAATGAAGCACTGCCTAGGCGAGCGCCTTGTGAGTGGGTGCAAGGCATTAAGGCTAGCGCTTACTTGAAGTTATTTTTTTGATGGATTTTTTTTAAATGATTTATGTTTTGACCTATTTGTCCTTTTTTTTTAATTGATATTTCATTTTTCTTTTTAATCTATTTGGCTACTTACTACTTTAAATTATCTTATTTTTTTTAAGGGTAAAAAATATAACTTTATATGACCATGTTATGGTATTTTATATTTTCTAATGATCTAATCTTAATTGGGAAGATATATATATTAAATTTATATAATATAATATAATATTACATTTTTTTTTTAATTTATAGCATATCGCCTTGGTTCATTCAGGCAAGTGCCTAGGCGTGTGCCTAGTGCCTCAGGCACTTTACAAGGTTGGCTCTTTTTAGCCCCTTTCGCCTTTGACAACACTGGGTTTTTGAGATGTCTTATGTTGGTTGAGTGCTTTAAAGTTGGCCACAATATTGGTGAGGTGGACCTGGATTGCGTATACTGTGACTATGCTAAAGTTACCGCTAAGCAGTGCAGAACCACATTCTTTTTCTGTTGAACTTTGGAACCTTTGGGATGTATGTATCCATCTCAAATATATGGTGTTATTTGCTGTAGATTTTAACATAATTTAATTGTTTATTAAATGTTTTCTGTTTGATATTTCAATTTTGTCACATTTTCTTGTTTGTTTAGCTAACATCTTGATTCTGTTAACATGCTCTGTTGCTTTGCCCCCAAGCTTTCTTCCTGCTGCGTTGTAATTTATTTTCTTCAGTAACTACATTTACATGCCATTGTACTAAAAGATCAGGAGTAGTGAGTCTGTCTGATATTATTCCATTTTTTAAGTAGAAGTATTTCATTCTCAATAAATAAATAAAAGCATTTCTGCTCCCTTCTATTTACATGCATTTTCTGCACTAGTTTCTTTTTTCCAGTTTTTTAAATTTTTGCTGGACATTCTTGTCTGATGTGATCTTATTAGCTCCCTTGTTCATTATCGTTTGCTTCTCCAATTGTAAAACTTTGCCTTGCCCATATTTGATTTAGCCTTTTGCTCCAATAAACTGAATATATTCATTATAACTGGTATGCTAGTGAAATGGTACTTGGATTTAGATGACTAGTAAGCAAAGCTGAGTTTATGAAGCAGAGGGTCAGCAATGCTGGGCTACATAGACTTCATTATTTTGGTTCCTGCCGAGTCAGCTTTTATTATAAAATCTCTATGTGTATAGTTTATAGCTATGAAAGTAACATATACATCCTTCAAATCATTTTTCGTTTTGTGGATGACCAAATCAGAATGCCTGTAATACTGATGGGAATGGGTTTTCACCACATAATTTATAGTAAATGATAGATTTCAGCTGAAAGTTCTTCTGGTGGTTCCATAAATTTATTCTGTGCATGATCATTTCTTGCTTTCTATGTCTCATGATTTCTGCTTTGTACAATATTGAACTGCTTATTGTGTTACAAGTTGGAGTAACTTCCTGTTTTTGCTCCATGCTTAATAGGGTGTTGGCAATACACTGAAAAGGCACTATGAAACTTACCTTTTGGAATATGAATTGGCCCATGATGATGTAGATGGAGAATGTTGCTTGTTGTGTCACAGGTCTCTCTCTCTCTCACTCACCCTCTCCCTGCATGTGCGCGTGCATTTGCATTCGAAAATACAATGTACTGACACTAGAGTTATCATATTCACAGTAGTGCAGCTGGTGATTGGGTTAACTGTGGAATATGTGGCGAGTGGGCTCACTTTGGCTGTGATAGGAGGCAGGGACTCGGTGCCTTTAAGGTATGCAATTGATCAGGCTTCTTTGATGATTAGAATTGTTGCTTGAAATTAAGTGTTTCAAATCTATTTGATGATTAGAATTGTGCTTGAAATTAAGTGTTTCAAATATATTACTTGAAGCAGATAAAAGTTGTTGATTGAAACTAGGGCTATGATTGAACTTGGGACCTGGTCTTGTTGTAAAAGATTATATCTTTTACCTAGGTAACATAGGTCATCATCGGTGAAAGAATGAATTCGCAGTCTTAAAAAAAGAATTGAGCATCCATTTTTTAGATTGATTGATCGAAAAGTCTTCAGGACTGTTATTTTTATTTGTTTTTGTTCGCATGAAGTGCAAATTGTCGAACGGATCTTAAATTTTACTCAATGTTTTTCGGTGGTGAATGGCAGGACTATGCTAAGACAGACGGGCTGGAGTATATTTGTCCTCACTGCAGCATCGCAAATTTCAAGAAAAAATCCCAGAAAAATGCAAATGGATATTAGCAAGCTGGCCTGAATTCCCAATGTCTCTCTCTTCTTTTTTTGTGGTTTCTTCTCCCTCAACATAAATGCACAAGATAAAAAGAGTAGGAGGAATGTAATTATAGTAGTGTTATCCAGCCCCTTGTTGTTTCCATACATGATTAAGCCAGCAAGAAGCCAGCCCAATTCCCCCCCACACCTGCCACGTGCTCTGGAAAGGCCAATAAACTAGTTGCAGAGCATACTTCTTCTTCTTCTTTTTTTTTTTTTCATGAAATTTAATTTGATCAGGTAGTTTTGTCGAATATTTAATTTAAACACCACAGAGACCTTCTCTCTGGGCCGTTCCTTCTAAACTCTGCGAACCGTAATGGGGATACGCCGGACTATCAATTATCCTGCAGAGTCCTAAAGCGCTGGGCATGGAATCCCGATCGACGCCTGACTTCATACTTAGCCTCTTTTGTTTATTAGGGTAATGCGTCGTTGTTTTTCATAGAATATCAATTTAATATTTTTGGATGATTATAATCAGGATCTTATGACTTCACGATGAACTAAAATCGTTGGGTCTCTGTTTTTCTTGTTCTATTCGTCTTATGTTTTAATCTTGTAGGCATTGTTTAATATTAGTATTCTATTTCTTTTATGAGGTATTTTATTGGGATTTGGACAATGAATACTCTTTATTTTTATTTTGATGTATCTTTATGTGGCTGACCAGTGTGGGGTTAGGACTCATAACCAAAAGTAGCGTAGTCGTAGTGGAAGGGGATAGTCGTAGTGGAAGGGTATCCCTTTCCCTTGCAAAACTATGATAATTTACAACTAGAATATCATAGGACTAAACAATCCCCTGAAGCAACATGAGGTAGTTAGCCTCGTGAAGAAGCATAAGATTGATGTTTGTGGGTTGCTTGAAACCAAAATGCTCCTTTCCAGAGTTGCTTCCATGCATAAATTTCGGGTGAGGCATTGGTAGTATCTTTCTAATGCAGATATAGCCCACACTGCTAGAATAGTTTTTTTTTTTGAAATTTGGCTACAGTTCGGGTTGCTTTGCTTGCCTCCTCTGTGCAAGCTATTCATATTTCAGTCACCTGCTTAATCTCTCAGGTTAGCTTTATGGCTATTTTTATTTATGGCTTTAATACCATCTCTGCAAGACGTCCTCTATGGGCGGATTTAAGGCGCTGGAACTCCAACCATCCCTGGCTGGTTCTTGGAGACTTCAACTCCTTACTTTCCTCTACTAACAAACACAATGGTGAGGCTATCTCCTCTTATGAAGTCTCTGATTTTTGAGACTATTGCTTTGATATGGGCCTTCGTGATGTTAACTACACTGGACGTCACTACACTTGGACAAACGCCACTGTTTGGAGTAAGCTTGACAGGGTTCTAATTAATCCCTCATGGTCATCTTTGCAATGTTCTACTCATGTGCACTTTGAACCTTCGGGTGCATTTACTGATCATTCCCCTGCAGCAGTTAGGCTGGATCCATATGTACAGGGTAGGCGTAATTTTAATTTTTTTAATATGTGGGCTACACATGATCAGTTTCTGTAGGTGGTCTCTTCTTGTTGGTCCTCTCTGGTGTATGACACCCCAATGTATATTCTTTGCCGTAAACTCAAGCTCTTGAAGGGGCCCTTGAAAGAGCTTAATCGTCTTCATTTTAGCCATATTTCTAAGAGAGTTTCTCGACTTGAGTCTCAACTGGAGCATCTCCAAACTGCATTCCAGCAAGACAGGAATAACCAACTTCTGTTTGAGCAGGACAAGCTTCTACGCTCCGAACTCTCTTATCTGAAGTTTGCAGAGAAACAGTTCTTCAGTCAAAAAATAAAATGCAAGTTTCTCAAGGACAGTGATAGAGGCTCTAAGTTTTTCCATACTCTCATGGGGCAGAACCACCGGAGGAACTTCATTCCTTCCATTACATGTAGTAATGGCCAACTTAGCAGTTCTTTTAAGGAAATAGGGGATGAATTTGTGGCATATTATCAACAGCTGTTGGGCACTTCTAAGACTACTATTCCTTTTAACAGTGCAATTATTCAGTGTGGGCCGTGCCTCCCATCTAGCTCTCATGGCTTTCTCCTCTCCCCAATTTCTCACGAAGATATTCGTCAGGCTGTCTTTAGTATTGAAAATGAAAAGGCCCCAGGTCCTGATGGGTATTCCTCCTCCTTCTTCAAGCAAGCATGGTCTATAGTTGGAGGGGATTTTTGTGCGGCCATTTAGGACTTCTTTCATTCTGGCCGGCTTCTTAAACAGGTTAGCCACTCAATCATTGCCTTGGTTCCCAAATCAGAGAATGTCTCCTCCCCATCGGACTTCAGGCCTATTTCCTGCTATAATGTTATTTACAAAGTGTTGTCCAAGATTTTAGCTGGCCGGCTTGCCCAAGCTTTACAAGACATAGTTAGCCCCATGCAGAATGTTTTCTTAGGTGGGAGATATATGAGCGATAATATAAATTTTGTTCAGGAACTTCTCTGCCAGTATCGTAGGAAACGCTTGTCTCCTCGATGCTTGTTGAAAGTGGATTTTAAAAAGGCTTTTGACTATGTGCAATGGGACTTCATAGAAAGCCTTCTTCGCCACCTTGGTTTTCCTGCTCATTTTGTCCTACTTGTAATGCAGTGCATTTCCTCTGCATCCTACTCAGTAGCCATAAATGGCGATATTCATGGGTTCTTTTCGGGTCACAGTGGAGTTCGACAAGGAGACCCCTTGTCCCCGTATATTTTTATATGTTGTATGGAATACTTTTCAAGGCTGCTCACACTTGCTTCTCAGCAGGAGGGTTTCCAGTATCTTCCCAAGTGTGCAGTTCAGGGTATCACTCACCTTGCATTCGCAGATGATGTTCTTCTTCTCTCTCGAGGTGACCTATCATCAGTTCTTTGTATTCTCCAGCAGCTTACTCTCTTTGGCTAGACTTCGGGTTTGGACATTAATCCACAAAAATCATTCATTTTCTTTGGGGGAGTTGGCTCTATTCAAAAGCAATCTATCCTCACAGCCTCTGGCTTCAGAGAAGGGCAATTTCCTTCTACCTACCTTGAAGTCCCACTTAGCCCCCATCGGTTGCTTGCAAGTCAATTCACCCCACTTCTGCAGGACCTGCAATCGTCAGTCAAAGGATGGATTGGCAAACATCTTACATATGCAGGGCGTTTGGAGCTCTTCCGATCTGTTTTATTTGGGAAAGTCCAGTTCTGGTTGAATATTTTCCCTATCCCTGCAATAGTGATAAGCAAATTATTAGTATATGCAGAAATTTTCTTTGGACTTGCAATGCCTGTCGTGGTTCCTCAACCCTTGTTGCCTGGAAGACTGTATGCTTACCTAAAACTGAGGGTGGTCTGGGTTTGTTTGATCTTTGTGCTCGCAACAGAAGTTTTCTTAGTAAGCAACCGTGGCATATTCATCTTAAAACAAACTCGGTTTGGATTCGTTGGATCCACCATTTTTACTTGAGTAGTGGCACTATTTGGTCTGTCCAAGCTGTCCAAGCACATCATTCCTCTTTCCCGTTGTGGAAAGCAATCATCTTTGTTCAGGATGCTATCTTTCAACATTGTGGGGGCTCAGAGGTGGAGTGTGTCTCCTTGATGACCAACTGGTCTAATTCTGCAGGTCCTTTTCTAGCCCATGCCTATGATTTCTTCAGACCGGTTGGTTCCACAGTCTCATGGGGTCGAGTTGTCTGGGAGCAGTGGTCCTTGCCTAAATACAGTTTTATATTATGGCTGGCGATCATGGGTAAACTTAGAACCCGTGACAGGTTGTGGTTCATCCCTTCCGACCCCTCTTGCGCTTTCTGTCGGTGTGAAGCAGAGACCCACACTCATTTGTTTTTCATTTGTAACTGGACTGGCAGTTTGTGGGCTAGGATAAAAGCTTGGCTTAGAATTGGTAGGAGGATGTTGACCATCAACAGTGCACTTCGTGGGTTATACTCCAAGAGATCCAATCTAGTGTTTCAGATGCATAGAGTCTCATTGGCCATCACGGTGTATCTTATCTGGGAAGAAAGAAACAAACGGGTCTTTGATGCAAAGTCTAGAGGAGTTGATACCATCTTCAGGAGATTCCAAATTTTTTTTTATATTGTGTTTCATTTTCATGAAAAATATCATCTTTAATTGGCTGTCGGGTGAACATCTAGGATGGTTGGATTCAGTTCTCATCGTTGAGGGGCAGGAGCTTTTGCTCTCTGGCTTGGATTGCATGGTGCTTTTTTTGGGTGTGCATGGTGAAGGTTGTGACATGCATGCATTTCTATTTTTTTCATTCATTGTCGGGCACGCCATTTTATCCTCTTGGGGTGCTCTCGACTCTTGGTTCTCTCCTGCTTCACACTGCTACGTGGCTGCATGGCTCATGCAGATGGCCTTCACGTGGGATTCAGTTTATGGCTTAGAGGTTCTTTGTATTAAGAATGCTATCTATATGGTTATGGTCTGTTCTGATGGTTAGTTCTGGCATTTTCATTGCTCGATTATCCTTGGCACCTGCACTATTTGGGTTCCTGAAATAACCGATGGTCTTTTCTTTTGGTTATATTTCTTTTGTGCTAGCTGGGAGCCTGTTCCCACTGGTTTTTTTTTTTTTATCTGTTAAAATGTACTATAGGCTTACTGACTTTCTAGCTAGTCTATCTTTTTGATCTATAATATTCCAAGATTTGATAAAAAAAAAAAGATACTAAATATTTTTAATGCCCTAAAATTCCCTTTTATTTCTACCTTGGATGGATGAAACATCCCTAAATGAAAGGATTGTTAAGGGACAAGTGTTTCCCCACACGTTTGGGGGAACACTATGGATTCAGTGTTTTTCCTTTTATTTTGTTTTGTTTTTTGGTTAATGATTTTTTTTTTTTTTAATTTTATCTTTACTATTAAGTTAGTTAGGATTTGGGGTTGATAATTTATTTTGATTATTTTTATGTGGTTATCTCGAGTTGATACTTTATTTTATAAAAAAAAAAATTTAGATTTTATTGTCAGTGACAAATTAAAAAAAAAGGGATAAAAATTAAAACAAAGAAAAATATAATATCTTCTTTTTTTTATAAGAAAATGGGGTGCAAACTCTGATTTTTTTTTTTTTTGCCTTGGTTATTATTTCTTTTTTTCTTTTTAATTTTCATTTTTATGTTGATTGAGATTTGAAGTTGATAACTTGTTTCAATATACTTTTTATGTGTGTTTTCTTGATCTAAAAAAAAAATCCCGACAATGGGTTCATGCTTAATTTTATATATAAAAAAATGATTTTATTATTTGAAATTTTTTTGAAAATAAGGGACTAAAATTGAAACAAAGAAAAATAACATTCCTTGAAGAAAAATTAGTTGCCCCTCCTAAATTAATCCTGCTCCATGCTCCCCAGTCCTTTTATTGAAGGCACGCTCCTCTTTACTTTTACTTTTAATTTTTTTTAGTTTTCACCTCTCTTTACTTTTGCTTTTAATTTTTTTTTATCCTTCTTCTATCTATTTCTCACATAATCTCGTAATTGTTATATAATTTTTCATGCACATATAATCGAAGAAGATTATTATGTTGAACTATTAAAAGACTTTTTTGTCTTCTCCTTGATGCTGGTTTTGCGAGGACAACAATTGGAAATTAGGTTTGATTATTTATTGAAAAGACCGAGTATAAAAACAATATGCACTTAATGAAAGGCGAGGATCTATGTAAACTATTTGTAATTGGTTTTTTCTCGTTTAAATAATAATATTTTGATGGTTTTACATTTCAATAATAGATATCTTTTGATCTTCCCTTTGTTTTTTTTTTTTGCCCAATCAAATGACTTCTTTTCTTTTCTTTTGTGTATCTTTTTGCAAAGTTTAATTTTTGAGTAGGAATTTAATGAAAAAAAACTAGGATTGAATTTATAGATATCATGCATGCCTAACTAGTTTAAGAAAGAGTCATGCTTGTTGAGAAAGCCAAGATTTCTTAGAAAATAGGCATAGAGCTATGAAAATAGAAACATGACGAAAGTATAAATCCTTAAAAATATGGCTAGTGAAAAAACCCAGAAAAAAGCTCAATCGAAATAATTTCGGTTTAAACTTGTCTGGAAGGGGAAAAACTGAACCAAATATGGTCGGTTCGAACTGGTTTTTAGTTTGATTATTTATTTTGACCCAAAACCAGACCGAACCAAAAATACTTACCCCTACTTAATTCTTAAAGAGAGAGAGAAAGATGCTGAAAAACAATAGATAAGAGAGAAAAAAGATAGGTCGGTCATAATTCGATGATAAAAATGTTTAAATTTGGTGTCAAAATGCTTATTTTGATAAGAGGAGTTTCATTTAGAAGGTTTTGAGTTTTGAAGTTGTTGGAAGAAGTATATTAGAGCTCAGAGATATTTTTTTACTAATTGTGTTTTTAATAGATTTTGGAATTTTTTAGTTGAGAAATCATTTTTTTAATGTTATAAAAGTGTTTTTATAGTGCCCAAAGAGAAAAATAAAGTAGAAATTAGGTTTTTGAATAAAACATACATCTTAATTTTAATCCACCTTTTTATTTATAGATAATATGTTAATCCGTCTATATTTATAATAAAAAAATATTAGGTGCACTAACCTATTTTGTCAAGCCCATACGTCATATGCCTAATTTTCATTGTGCTAGGCATGTCGGGCCTTTTAAGCTCGCAAGTTTGGTATTTTTTTGCTTTTTATTTTTTTTTTAATTTAATTTTTTAATTTGAAATTAAATAACTTAATATATATTATATTTATTACTTTATTAATTTAAAATATATTTAGTTTATTATTTTTTAAAATACCATTAGAATTTTAGTTTATTTTCCAATAAAATTATAGTTATTTTTTATTTAAATTTTAGCACATTTTCTTTATGTACCCCCACACATGTCAGGCATTTATCCTCGTTATCATATAATATAATTAAATAAAGAACTAAACGAGTGTCTCTCTGCATGGAGGTTAAGTTTACGACGACAGAAACTTCGAAGGATACTTGTTCAGGAGAGCCACCTGACGTCATAGGTGGTGCCAACAGGTATAGGAAGCATGAGAAATATCAAGAAGTGTAGATGTCATACCGTGACAAGGAGGTAGGAACGAAAGCTCCTCCACCACCACGGGAAATAGTGGATCTTCTGGCGAATCAACTGATTCACAAGGTTGTTAAAATCACGATTCAACTCGTAAAATCGTATGTTTTTACGAGTTAATATAGGCTTTACGTGCTAAATCGCTCGTCAAAATCAGGTAAAATCGTTAAAATTGGGTGAACCGATTAAACGAGTTTGCCCGCACTGTCTCCTCCTATTAGCTCGAAGGAACAATTGTTGTATGAGACACTAGAAAAGAGGTGCATCTCAATTGGATTGTACAAGTCTTAAATTGAATCCATGATCTTGTTGCGTGTTCTTGGTTTGATCATCTCTTGCATGCATCAGTTCATACATTGGGTCTAAAAGAATGTGAAAGGAGGCTCTTTTTGCTGTGAATAAAGGGGATCTTTTTGCTAAAACTGGATCAAGACGAGGCTTCATCCGCGCAAGCGTAGGAGACGATATGATGGCTGTTTTTCACTTTAGTCCTAGACAGATTGGGACCCTAATCAGAAATAATTGATTTCTAACAATTGAATCCTTGAGTTATAGCGAGTCTTGGGTTTTTGGACATTCAATTTGGTCATTGAATTTTAATTTTCAAGCAATTTTTCCTTGAATCAGCTCTCATTAATGATGAGGAAGATGAAGAGAATGAAGCTGGTTTTAGTTTACATGACACACAGCATGTTTTTTAAGGTGCTTGTTGAAACATGAATTTTTTTTTAATGTATTTTAAAATTCCTTATGATTTTACGATTTTACGATCCGAGTTTGTGTAAGGCTTTCCGTGCCGTGTTAAAATCGTGATTTTAACAACCTTGCTGATTCGTATTGAATATGAAAACCGTATTGAATATGAAAACAGAAATCGATTACTTCCAAAGATTTTCCTAGATGATGAAACTTTCATCGATCCATGTTACCCTTGGAGGGACTCACAGTGAAGTGAAGCTATCAGGTAACCATGTTGGCTATACTCAAATGAATGCTCGGTATTGATCAGGAACGTGTGGAAGCCGGCTGGTGGTTTTGAATTCATGGATAATTCATGGTGAAATTTGATCAGGAAAGCAACAGGCTGAAGGTGGTGAATGGATGTCCTTGGATGATCTACGATCATTATTTAATGGTGCGAACCTGGTCCTCGAATTTTGTTTCCTCTGCAGCCAAAATTGATCGTACATCAGTGTGGGTGCGCTTAACGGGCCTGAATGTTGTGTTCAATGGTGAAAGCTTTCATTTGTCCGTGGCATCTACACTAGGGACACCTATCAAGATTGACATGAACTCGTTGAATGTGGTAAGAGGAAGGTTTACGAGAATTTGCATCGAAATTTCTCTCAATCAACCAGTAGTAGATAGGGTGTGGATTCGGGATCACTGGTATAAAGTGGAATATGAAGTTCTACATATTATATGTGAAGAATATGGGTGCTATGGTCATCATGGAAGGGACTGCCTTTCAACAACCACTGGTCAGGAGACCTCGCCAGAGCCTGATCGTGTTTCTGCAGGTATGGTGGTGGACAGTACCGGAAATTAACCCTAGCAACAACCCCTACTTTATGGTCGGCACATGCAATCCCATAACTCCAGTCCTTCAGGCTACTAATTGCGGGATTCACGGAGATTGGTCGGCAGTGAATCGTAACAGAAAACCGCGGTGCTGCAAACCAGATTAGCAAGAGGCATTGTAAAGAGCTGATCCGCAAGTACCATCGAAGCATTATAGTGCTTCTGGAAACTCATGTTCGATTTGACAGGGTGGCTGTTTTCTGGAAGAGGCAAGGGTTTACAGCAGTTCATGTGGTCATCTCATCTTGAGTTCCATGAGGTTGTGGCGCGCGGGAGCCTGGAATAGAAGTAGTAATGATGTTCTTCGGGGCCTTGAGGCAGTTCGGAAGGAATCTATTAAGTTAAACAGGATAGCTTTTGGAAACATCTATAGGAGGAAGAGGAAGTCGTCGGAAGGCCGTATCAATGGTGTTCAGCGTTGCATGGATACTGCTCCCTCAGATGCTTTGTTTAGACAGGAAAGACAGTTAAGTAAGGAGTATAATGTGGTTTGTTTTTTCAGGAAGAACTCCTTTGGTTTAAAAAATCTAGAGAGAAATGGGTTCGCTGTGGTGATAAAAATACAAAATATTTTCACACTTTAACAGCAGTTCGATCGTAAAAGCAGAACCGGGTTAATGGTCTTTTCCTTACCGACGGGGTGTGGTGCACAGATGATAGAGGCTCTAAACTATTTTCGCACATTATTCAGTTCGAATGAGCCTATCGCATCTCATGATATTGGGCTGGTGAATCTGCCGAAGCTAGGTACTGAGGATAAAGCAGCCTAGTAAAATAGCTTTCAGTGTTGGCTTTTGTTTATAACTTTTTTATTTTCGTTAAAAGGTTGAGTTTTGAACGATCTTTTGAGATAATTTATCAAAAACAATCTTATCAATATTCCTAGAAATCAAGGAAAGAAAGAAAGAAAAAACATAAAGAAAAAGTGAGTAAATACCCTTTGAAAAAACTCTAAAAGGTTCAATAGCTTTGCATAGAAAGTCAAGCAAGCTTTAAAAAGAATAATAAATAAAAGGAAAAGGAAGAAGGAAAAGAAAAGAAAGTAGCAACCTCTATACAATAAATATACTATTGTGAAAACTCAAGAATGGATTCCATGTCAGCTGCCCATTTAAGTTTTATTTATTTTTTTAATGTTTGATGATATTTTTGAATTTTTAGCATTATTTTGTATATACAAAAATATCATTGCATGTATTTTTTTAATTTAATAATTAGTTTATTAAATTCACGAGGACTTGACTAATATTTCAATAACTCTCTTAATAATTTTAATTCATGAGAATTAATGGTCAGCATTATGATATAAATACTATACTTACAAGTAGGCTAGTATTTACATACCAGAAGTTGGTTAGAAAATTTTTAGAATTAATCTAAATGTTTACCAATTCTATTTGAGAATATTTTTTTCACAAAAATACATGAGTTGTGAAAAACCCTTTTGTTTTTTCATAATAGTTAAATCCTGTAAGGGCACCTACATAGACCATTCCTATAAGAATTTATCTAGCAATACGAACCTATAATAAATTTGAAATGCCATATTTATTCATAAGAGTAAATTTTTTTGAGCCATAGATTAATCATCAATTAAGCATCCATCAAAACCTTTAAATTATATGAAGACCAAACAATGCATCTTACTTGAGGTAAGCTGCGCTAAGAGTGCTAATATTTTCCTAGTCAAAATTAGTCTCTTACCTTAGAATTTCTTACAAGACCAATATATTCGAGTCTCTTAGTGACCCCGAACCAAACAATTAGGTGGAGATTCCTTAACCTCCATGTTGCACGCCCATGTGCGACAAACTCTAAACAACTCTAGATCAGTCCAACAAGATTTTTGAGACACTTGGAAAATTTTAGATTAACTATTTTTGTTGCGTGTATGCATTTTGAGAAACTTAACAATGGTAATGAAACCTTTGTTAGACAATTAAGGTTGCTGACTACATATTTTAATTGATGTTGTTGTTAATTATGAATTACTTTTATGTGAAAAGGTTATTTTTTCTAAAATTAATTTTTCTCTCTCATGATTTTAAAAAAAAGTTTCGATTAATATTCTGACCAGATCTGGTTGGATTTTTTAGATTTAGCCTGAATCCACCACTAAAATTAAAGATTGCTTTTAGGTGGCTACAACAATAACAAGCATTGCTGGCATGTCTGGCTAGGCTACGCACATAGTCAGTCTCTATTGGCAGCATCCATAGGAGTGCCAAGCGTTGTTGCACGCAGTGCCTGCTAGTGCAGTACGAGGGTTGCTACCCTGCACTGCCACTAAGTGTAGTGGCAGCATTGCTGAAGGTTGTCACCAACATAGGTAGCCCACTCTGGTTGTAGTAAGGAGAATAAGATAAAGGTAGAACTATAATTCTTCCGTAAAGCTTTGTTAGGGTTTTTTAAAGGTAGAATTACAATTCTACCCTCGTAACTTTTATCTAGTCATAAAAAAAGAGTTCTATTAATGGATAACTTGTTGAGCTACTCAAGGTTATTGTTAATCAAATATGTTTAATACTATAAAATTAGGTCCTACTTAACTAACTTATATGATTTGGACGAGTTACTTATAATCATATAAGGATGAATTACTTATTGATTTTATATGTTTAGACAAAGAATTATCACCTAATTGATTTGGAAGTCACATAAAGATGTGATTAAAAAGCTATGTTATTTATCTAATTTAATTTATTTTAATTTGTTAAGTTACTTAACATCATATAAATTAAATGGTATCCTATCTCGTTACGAGATCTAAGTGAGATGTCCCAAATTAATAATAAAGGTTATTAATTTGCAAAAAAATAGTGGAAGACCAAGTTAAGATTAAAGACCTTATCTTAATTTGGGTTTAAATATATATATGCATGAAATTAATACTCGCTATTTTTACATGAATATGTTGATAGATCAAAATTAATAGTAACATATCCCTATGTAGCATACTTGATGCTAACAAATTAACATGACCAAATTTCTTGGATCGGTACGATAATATGAGAATTGTTCTCAAGCTAAAAAAAAAGAAGTTATTTGTTATTGAAAATTCAATTCATCTTGCCCTTTGTCATAACAATTTTTTTGGTTTCCCCCTAAATTTACCCTTTTCCTTTTAAAAAAAATAATAATAATAACAAAAAGATTGGCAACTAGGCAAGAGTAGGCCGAGAAAGGTTTCGAATATATGAAGAAACCAAGGTAAAATTTTGGACAAATTTAGGAGCTCAATTATACACATTGTATCCAAGATTGAAAGATAATGCAAATTCACAGTTAAATCAAATGATTATCAGACAAATTTGCATAAAAATTAAGTCTAATGACTTAAATAGGCTTTTAATAGGCCAATTTGATTTAATCATAAGCTCAATTAAAGGTTTAATTAAATTTTAGAATTAATTTGGGTCAAATTAAAAAATGTAATTAAATATAAGGACTTAATTAGGCTTTTAATGGGTAAAATTAATTTTATTAGGGACTTAATTGGTAAACCATTTAAGTTTGGAAGCTTAATTTGAGCTTAAGTAATAAGATTGAAATTTTAAAGGATCAATTTTATTTTTTCAAATTCAATTAGGTGAAATCATGGTCAAAATTGCAAGAAAATCAAAGTTTAAGGGTCAATTAAGGTCCAAATTGAAGAAATTCAAGACCAAAGATCTTTTTTTAAAAAAGAATGTGAATTTGAGGACTTAATTGAGTGAAATCAAGGATGAAATATAAAAAATTAGAAGGATGAAGGTCAAGCATGGATGAAATCGCAAATATCCAAGACCAAAGACCAAATTGAAAAGAAAAAAACACAATACTCGTAGGGTCATTTTAAGATTTTGTAGGGGTAAAATTAAATCAATTCTTAGAATAAAAAATTCAATTGAGGACTTAATTTAATAAATCAGAAGATTGAGGGCTGAAATTAAAATATGAGTTTTTAAACTTAAATTAACCCTAAACACCAAAATGACGCCATTTCATTTAAATAAATTTAAAAGGCAGGCATGTTTCATGTTATAACATTCAAATCAGAACATTCTTTATAAAAAAAAATTAATAATTATACTAAAAAATTGATCATTGAAAGGTCAAGTCAAATCGTTTATAACTTTTCTAATATTTAGAAGATCATGACAATTTGCTAGACATTGTATTTGATTTTGAAATATATATCAATCAATTGTTAAATTGATAATAAATTAAATTATTTATTATTCTTATACCAATAATTAATTACTATAGTATTAAGAACTAAAATAAAATAACAAAGCAAATATATTACATGGAATAATATCTAAACTAGAACATTCTTAATAAATGGATAATAATTACACTAAGAAACTGATCAATAAGAGATTAAGTAAAATCACTTATGACTTTTCTCATATTTAAAGAATTATAACAGGTTGCTCGACATTTTATTTGATTTTGAAATGTAAATTAATTAATTATTGAATTAATAATAAATTAAATTGTATTATATTTTGATCTTGACCACACGTTCTAATCAAAGATAACAAATAAATAAATATTAAACATAAAATAAATCATATGAAAATATTTATGGAATCAAGAGCTAATTCATCACTATAGATGAATAAGAAAAAAAAATCACTATAGTATGAGGACTAAAATAAATTAACAAACTAAATATATTTTATATTATAATATTTAAATTATAATTTCCGTTGCATATATATATACATGTTTTGAGAAACGCAAATACATTATGCCTTACACCTATTACAATAATGTGTTACCGTACATATTTCAGTAGATCCACAGCGGTAACAGAACGGAGTTCCACACCTATTATCAATTAAAAACGAGGAAAAAAAATGTCAGAGAACTAATCCAAGTGAAAAACCATTCCAGGAATACAAAAATGTCCCTAATCCTTGGGAATATTCATCATCACTTTGATAGGTTGTAGGATTTTTATTAGTTGCATAGTAAGGTAAAACTATCTCTTGTCTTTTAAGAGCTTATCAGGAGGATTAAAAGGCCAATCATACTTCATAAAGTTCAGAGCCCTACATTAAAAAAACACTCCTGAGCTACATTTGGGTAACAATGGTGCAATTCAAGAAAACGACAAACACACAGAGTTAAGGACACAAATACAATAAAAGTTGCTAATATAATTCATTCCAAGGCACGTTATGATCATACGACTGGCTCGATCATTCTAGAAATACAAATAGCAAAATATGATACAGCCTTCATAATTGAATTTGGATTCACTACAACATGAACCAGTTCCTAGAGTTCACAATCTTGAAATTCAGTCCCACAACTTCTGTTTTTTCCCAATTTGTCCTCACATTGCATTCTGTATCTTCCTTCTCTTAGTCTCCCTACCAAATTCCCTTACATTTATAACAGTAATGTGTTACTGGGTTTAAATCAGTAGATCCGCAGCTGTAACAGAATCGAGTTCCACACCTATCATTAATTCAAAAGTGAGAAAAGTCAGTGACCTAAAAACCAACGGAAATGCAATGTGAAACATTGCTTCATTATCTCCAACATTTCCAGGTAGTGTCATGGGGTTAATTTCTCAACGAAATTTTCCAGCTCCTGTGCATCAATTTAGCCCCCTGCCAGCCTCAGCCTTCCCTTTGTCAGTTAACTCGTGTTTGTCTAGCAACTAAGTGCTTTCAAGATGCTAGTTTGGTGTATAGCATGCAAGTTTTGTGCATAACATACAAGGTTGGAATTGATACCTATAATAATTTGTGTTTATATATGTTGCATATTTTCTACTTGTGTCTTCTGCTTGTCTCGTAACAGAAGAGAGTGTGGGGAAGCTTCTAGTAAAGAGAAACACTTAGTTGTTAGGCAAACACAAGTGGATAGAAAAAGGAAAGGTTGAGTCTGGCATGGGGCTAATTTGGACCAAGTCATATCTTAAAGCTCGTTTGGAAGTGTAGTATCGATTGCTTTTTAAAATATTTTTCGCTAGGAAATATATCAAAATAATATATTTTTTTTATTTTCTTAAAAATCAATTTTAACATCAACATATCAAAACGATCAAAAAATATATATAAAAAAGCATTTTTTAGAAAATATGCTTTCAAATGCATTCCCAAACGAGTTCTTAATCTCTCGGAGGGCTTTAAGCGTTGAATTTAGAACGTCAAACAAAAGAGCAGAACACATAATCCTGGAAGCTGTTACCCAATAATGTTGCAATTTTGGAGGTGCCAAGAGCTGCATGGCAATGCAATATGAAACATATGCTACACTCAACAACAACAGAATGGGGAAACTGCTTTCTCAAATAAATAAACAGCTAATCATTTTCATGTTCTTCCCTTTTGAGATCATTCCATCTGTAATTTGACAATTAACTCAGATACGTGTAAAGGATCCTATCCACATCTACAAAGTAAATTTTGGGCGAAACCTCCTGGTAAGAATGTCTCACTAACAGAACATTAATGAAAGCGTGCTACCAAAACAATCAGCAAAAACATTTATCAATTCCATCCCTCATAATTAAGTAATCGCGACTACATGTACAATATAAAGAAGCATTAAACAATAAAATTATGTCAGCCAAATAATCAATAAAAAATCACCAAAAATCATAAACCCTTCTGGATACCACGCAAAGAAACAACAAACAAAACATACCTGCATTTCATATATCTACAACCTTCTATTTTCTCGACAAATATCCTGCATTTTGGGCACCTCCTCCAGTTATTGTTCTTTGCTAGATTCATCAACAGTATATCATCCCTCTCTCTTTCATCCTTATGCAGCATTTTATACTCTTCGCAGCTAATCTGTGAATGCCAAGGAACCTTACAATGTGCACAGAACATTCTCCAACAATTAGGGCATTCAGATTCCCTGACAACCTCCTCTCCATCATCAATCAACATTGCAGAACAATCTTTAAATGGACAATAAAACTTTTGAGAGCCAAGAATCACAGCCTCACACAGAGCATTACCCCACCTATCAAACACATTTTCAGGTAAAACTGAACGGCAATCCTCAGGCTCTAATGCGCCTTTACAATCTGGAACAGGACAACAGATTTTGGTTATGTTTTCCTGTAATTTCGAGGACACATACTTGACCATGCATTCGGTACAGTAAGCATGAGTGCAACCCTTGATTAAAAATGAATTCTTTAAAATCGTGGGTTCGACACATATTTGACAAACAAAATCTGGGTCAATTTGAGAATTTGAAGATTGACCCTTTTCAGCCATTGATTCTATAAAGGTGGGTTCTTTTTGTTTCCTAGAAGGAATGACTTCAGGCAAGAAATCGAGTACCTTTATATCATCATCCTCATCATTATAGTAGTAGAAATAATCTTGAGAGGGATCAATAAAGTTTGCTTCTTTATTGGACTTGAGAGAAGCCATGATAGCAATATTGAGGTCTCTATCTTCACCGTACTCTTCAACAGAGATCGCATTATTCTCTCCGGTGCCTTTGTTTGATAAGGGCATGCCAAGAAACCTATCATGATAATAATCAAGGTTTACAACCTGAGCCACCTCTGGTTTGGACCCCGAAAAGTTTGCTTCTTTGCTGGAATTGAGAGAAGACATGACGGCAATATTGAGGTCACGATCTTCACTGTACTGTTCAACAGAGATTGCATTGTCCTCTGTGGTGCCTTTGTTTGATAAGGATGTGGGAAGAAACTGGTCGTGATGATGATGATCATCCACGATTACAATATGGGGCATCTCCACTTTTGGCTTCGACTCTGGTATTTCCAAAACTTTTGGCTTCATTCTTGATCTCCTCTTTTGTTGTTGTTGTTGTTGTTGTGTGTTGCGTTGTGGGGTTTTAGGGTTATCTCTGTCGCAATCTTTCTTGGATATTTTATTGATTTCGGGAGCTGCGCTGCATCAATTCGATGGTCATCACCAACGATTGAGAGCTTCCTGTTTCTAGCCAGCCATTATTTTTTATTTTTATAGACTATCAGTACAGTAGAGAGTAGATACTGATAGTATTAGCTTTCGAACTCCAAGTTGCTTTTTATTATTAGTTATTATTAATGTAATTTCCGACTTTTCATTTAGTATTTCTCTCGCCAACAGTATATTAAAAGTCCTTTTCTTTCTGTGTATATAATTCCTATTAATTTAATTCATGGTGATAATTAGTAAAGGGGATATTTTCTACCTTTCCTGTAGGATTCATCAAGTCATTCTTTGCCTTTTGTTTTCGTTCTTTGAGAGAGTCATTCCTTGATATTGACAATAATTTAAATAAATAAACAGGGGAACCGGAAGATCAAATGTTGGGATAGAAACAAAAACAAGAGTGGTTAGGTCTTCAATTAATGAGAAAACCATCTAGCTGACTTCGTCAGAATTCCATTGCTCTGAATGTTGATTTTTTTTTTTAAAAAAAAGACATAATTGGTATAAAATTTTAGAAAAAATAACGTAAGTTAAAAAAAATATTTGAAAAATGATAGTTTGACACAATTTTTATTTAGAATCATAATTTTATACAAAATTATAATTCAGAACTCGGTTATAATAAATATTTAAACTCCATCAGCCCTCCATGGTTGCCATTTCTTCAGAAACAACCGCAAAAAAACACCATCAAAATAGTTTTCAATCACCAAAAACATCCTCTATCAAAACACAATAATCGTCCACGGATCTTTCTATTGTATTTTTATTGCAAATCATCAATCCAATCTTTCTACTGTATCTGTTAGACAATCATCACATTTTGTTTAGCCGAAACGAAATACTAAATTCAAGGCATCATTTCCAAATGTGTTGATGATTTATACAGCAGTCAAACACCATCATATCATATCAGTCAAACGCCACAATTACATTAAAATATATAAACAGTAAATGTGCTGATGATTTATGCAGCAGTCAAACACCATCATATCATATCATAACCTAAATGCTTAAGAACCTATCATGTGTGATGATTTATACAGCAGTCAAACACCATCATATCATATCATAACCCAACCATCAAAATATGTAAACAGTAAATCAACTATTTTTGTTTAGCCGAAACGAAACACTTAATTCAAGGCATCATTTCCAAATACTTGGGTGTGAAGAAATTATACATCGTCAACAACATATTTATCGTCAGCAAGCTCGAAAGTCCCCTTAAATCTCAACGTTTCTGTTTTGTTCTTGTTTTTCCTAAGCTTGGATGACAGCCAAACACCCATCCGGTTTATCATGTTTTGCTTTCTTCTACTTTTTTTTTTTTTTTTTGATATCTGTGGTTAACAAAAGTAAAAATCTGTGGGCAGGAAAGTGATCTGCCAACCAGTAGAAGCCGTAACAAACAATCTTACGTAACTTGGTATCGAAGTTTAAGCGAAGCAACTAATCCCTTTTCGTTTTTTTAGTCCCCTCTTTGGCTACTAATAACCTGAAATCAGGGTATTTATTTTGGGCACTGGAATCCATCCTGGCCGTCAAGTAAAAACAAAAACACATGGCATAGATCAATGAGGAAAAAACAATATGGAAAGTAGGAGAATCGACCTTCTCCAAAGCTGTGGTGGTTTCCATTCTCCCTTCCAAGAATTCGAAACTTTTTGAGGAAAGCTTTCCAACTTATCAGACCTCTTCTCTCTTCTTCCACCAAACCCTCCACCCTCCACCCTCCACCCTCCACCCTCCACCCTCCACCCTCCTCTGAATGTATTTTTGTCGAGTAGACAGAGCACTTGTTAACTTTTATAATATGGCCAATGCTACTTCTCACCTTGAGTTCTGTAACGCGGAATTTTTTTTTTTTCCTGTTAATAGTAATTGATTTAGCTTTCCGCGTACTTCTTATGTCATTACCAGTTAGCCGCGTGAAAAAGGGAAGCTGAAATTTACCACAGGCGAGTGCTCAAATCTAATGTAGCATCACTACGGAGACAGATTCAACATCCTCTGAGTAAATGCCTATACACAAACAATCTCTATGGAACTGCATATAAACAAGTGTCTATACAAGCAACCATCAGGCAGTTTCAAAGACATTTGAATGAAATATCAGAAGTATAACATTAAGGGTTGTCGTTTGTCACATGAAATGGTCCTGTACACTAGACAATTTTAAGATTCGAAGATGGTGAATTAAGCTTCGGGGCAAGCGCACATCTCTCATCAGAGAATTCTATCACGATGCGACAAGGCTTTAGCCTGGATGCTACATGAAAGGAGGGCTGGCACTAGTACTACTGCAGTAGACTTGAGTACAGTTCTCTGAGAGCAGCGTATAGGGGTTCTGCAGCTTTAGGTCTGTCCACAGTCCCCAGAAGAATGTCAGCAGTTGTGAGATAAGGATCACCATAAAACTTTAGATTGGTATCCATCCTCGTTGCTACAATGTTTCCTTCTAGCGACACTCCCACAAACGCCCCTGATAGATGTCAAACACTTTGGAGGATCAAATGTCATAAATTTTCAAACACAGCATAGGCTTAAGAGAGAAGGCCAAAATAATTGACAACATGCAGAATAGGAGAGCACGCCAAAAGCTAGACATCTGCCAAAACCATTTTCAATGGTATCTGAACATCGCACATAATTTCTGTAATGTATTCACTGACGAAGATTTTATGTAAAACAAATGGGCAACTGCGGATAAAGCATATTTACAAGTAAGCTATACATAAAGGGGGGCCAGGAGCATTAGAAGTAAATTTGGCCAATTCCCCACACGAAAAGTATTTAATATATTTAGCTTCATCCTAAAAAATGAATTCAGTCCCCTTGGAACTTCAACCTGAGATCCACCCTAGGATCACTGTCACATCCAAAACAACTTTCATCAATTTGAAAATGCAAACTGGAAATTTCATAAGATTTATTGACATTTCAAACATTAATAAGCTGTGGGCGAAAAGTATGTCAAAAGCTTAAGATCTCCTCTCAAAAGTACGAGAGCTGTAAAACTAAATAATATCTAGCTTCAAATCTTCGTTTTAGTGCAAACCAAAAGGCTTCTTGTTATAAGATAGAAGTTAGCGCTTCTTATAATCTCAAGGTCAGAACATAAAATGTAAAAAAACCTATCTCAAAATAAAATACCTTTGCTACAGCTATAAGTATAGCACATGCCAGATCCTCTATCCCCAGCACGAAGATCTACTTCCAGCACCCTCCCAACAGGGCCTGCTGCAGCACTGCAACCAGCTCCAAGAGAAAAATGCATGTGACTACAAAAGGTTTTCACGGCTTTGAAATCATGGAGCACAATTATGTAGTCCATTAGCTCACCTCCAATCTAGGAAACAAGGAGAGAAGACAGATACAGCATCATCGAGAGAGCACAAACAGTGACCAGAATTAGATTTCAGCATCATTGATTTAATTGATTGATCTATCTTAGAAAAGTATACTAACAATCACTTTATCATAGAAAAGGTAAAAGACACTTTTCATGCTCCATACACAAAGCAAAACTTGGAAATTTTTCTGCTCAATTTGCATTTTCACATCTAAACACTAATTTGTTGAAAAGCACACAAACAAGCAAAATTAAGAATCCAAAGTTCAAATAAGAAGAAAAATAATGCCATAAGAATTTACCTGCGCGCCCCATCCTAAACCAATTGAGCATATTGCTGAAGGGGCAGACCATGATCCATCTGATCTCCGAGCAATGACTAAACCAGTTCCAAGTTTGTAAGCAACTACTGCACCAGCTTTGACAACTGTTAAGATTGCCAAGCCTTTGGCTCCTTTCATAACTGCTAGGGGTATGGACTTCTCAGGATTCAGCGTAGATACCTGCCCATTTCAGAAAGCCAATACACAAAACTATGATCAGGTTAAAAACACAAGGCATTGGCAGAACTGGTCCCTGAATGAAGAACAACAAACAAATATAATTGAATAACCAACTATTTTGGCTATTTGACATTAACAAGATAAGATAATGTCAACATAAATACAAAACTGAATCTTCCTCAGCTAGTTGAGAATTGCATAATAAGACACTGTCATCAGATAAATGTAACCCTACCGCCATAACTAGGGTTGACATGCAATTAGCGAGTAAAATGTAACTCATGAGATCAAGAATCAGGAAACTGAACATCTGTCAAATATAAAGAACTTTGGAAACAAACGAAAAAACACACCTGCCAATAGCTTCTCAATGTATTGGATGCTTTATATATCTCATGTTCCATTGACAAACCAACTGGCAGGTTCAACCATCCTCTCATGCATGTCCAATCCATTACATCATGTTTCGCCACTTGCATAGCATTGCTAATGGTACAAATAAGAACTCCTTGTAAAGGATCGAGCCTGTCATAGCAGGCATCACAAACCCTCTGGGGGTTCCTCTCCCTAAACTTAGCCGGTAACAAACACCGTCCTTTAGTACATGTTCTGCAAAAAACTCCACCACAAAAACGACAATGATGCCTTCCACGAGTAACCACTGTAAAGGGAGAAGTACACTGCATACAAACTGTAGTAGAACTATCCGGCAACCACTCAGGTGGTTCAGCTTCCAACACCGCTTTATACACTGCATAATTGAACCCATTCGGCTCCAGAAGTGGCGGCGCACTCGGAATATAAACAGAAGAGTGCAAATATGTGTCCCCATTCTTCTCCGAGCCCAGAAACGAAACATCTGAACCGGGCTGCTGTTTATTTACAGAAACACTACTGCTACTAGAATCTTTATTCCGCCCAGTTAAAATCGCAATGATCCCACCTAACACGTTTTTCAAGTTGACCTCCACCTCCGGAGGAGCATTGAAGTTGGCGGAAGCACAACGATCATAACTAGAATCACCAATGTAATCTTGGGGAAACTCGAAAGCGACATAATCTCCAATCGAGGAGGATTTAGCAACTATCTGATTATTATTGTTGTTGCTGTTCACACCCTTGGGCACAGGCCATAAAAAGGGATCGTTACAGTCCTCATTAACATTGAGGTACGTATTCTTCTCTTTCGAAAGGGATGTAAATTGTAATTTTCCTTCAAGACTCTCCATTTGCTATACCAGATAACTAAAGATATTTCACTGCAATTCAATATTTAATAATTCAAAGAAACTGAAACAGAGAATCGATGGACAATAATTTGGTCTCGTGGAATCGACAAGCATAACAAATAATTAAGGCTTGCTTCTGACTAGGGTTTTTTCCAAACGAATGATTGGTTACCTTCCTTCGAAGTTCAAATTGGAGAGAATTGAAAAGGCAGCGTGCCTTGCGAGAAGTCTGATAGAAATTAGGGTTTGCTTTGAAATGCAGGGCTTCTTATTTCGATGGAAGACGGACGACGAATCGACCACAATCAAAAGGAAAAAGAAAGATTAGAAAGTCAGTGAAAGCTTCTTTCCTTAAATTTTACTTTTTAAAATATTTTTTTTATTTTTTAAAAAATTGTTTTTATATCATTATACCAAAATAATTTTAAAATATAAAAAAATAATTTTAAAAAAAAAAAATAAATAACAGCCTTTTAAAAACTGTTTTGTTTTGAAATTTCAAAAATACTTTTAAAAAATTTAAATTTTTTTAAATTTTTTTATTATAATTTAATTAATTTTTATGTTTTTATATTGTTTTTTTAATATGTTAATATCAAAAATAAAATTTTAAAAATAAAAAATAATATTTTAAAATAAAAAATAATTATTACTAATTTACCATAATATCAATCGAGCTTTTATCGTACACATACCCTGGATCATTCGCCATTAATTTTATTTATTAGGCTTTGCTTTGCTTTTACTTTTTAGACTAATAAAATATTTTATATAAAAATATATTAAAAACTTAATTTTTTTTTATTTTTAATATCAAAAATATTAAAATCATGAAATCATTTTCAAAAAAGACCCAACACTTTAAATTATTCTAAGAAATCATGGATGAATACTAAGATCTTACTAACAAGTCATATAAAGTCAGACTTCAAACCCCTTCTTCTTCTTTTATACTTCCATATCAAATATTATTTTCAAAATATTTATTAAAAACTCATATGCCTTGAATGAATAAATCTGAACAGTATGGAGGAATATTCTTCAAGATTTTACTTGCTGAGAAATCTTATTCATTCAAGGAAAGAATCTTAAAGGCGAATCTTGTAATTCAATAGCTGAAATTATTACAAAAATGAATTTTAAAAAAATAATGCTTGCCAACATATATAATAGTTGGCTTTTCTACTGTGTTGAAATAACTTAGAAGGGTGGTTAACGCTATGACATGGGTTTTTAATATTAAAATGGACGTTGTGTTATTAAAAAAAAAAAAATCATAACTTAAACTGGTTATAAGAAAAACAACAATAAGTGAGACAAATTAAAAAAAAATGATTATAATGACCTGCACATGAAAGATCATTTTCCCCTAGAAAAAAAAAAAAAAAGCTTAATTTCTAGACAATTTAATGTTTAAGATTATGTTTGTTTTCTAAAAAGTAATTTTTAAAAAAAACTATTTTTTTAAATTTTCTTGTGTTTGTTTGCCATTAAAAAAGTTAATCAATGAAAAATATTTTCCAGTTAAAAGAAAATTTGACTTGGTTTCCAGAAATGTGTTTTCCTGAAAAATTTGAACGGAAAACACTTTTCGGAAGTTGTGAAAAATTTAAAAATATCTTATTATTTGCTGATTATATCAAATTTGATCCTCAAACTTTTGATTGCTATATATATTTTTGTTTTGAATATTTATTTTCTAATTTCATCTCTTAAAATTTAATTTTTATATTAACTTTGGTCATTATTTTTATAATTGTTATGTGCTTTTTTCTTATTATTTTTTTATTGAAATTTTTTATCGATCAAATTTGATCGTTATTTTTTTTTATTGTTATTTAGTTTATTTGAAATAATTTATGAAATGTTAATTATTATTATTTTAATTTCTTCATCTCTTATTTTTTTTATTTTTTAAATTTGATCTCTATTTTTTGATAATTATTTATTTTATTTAAGATAATTTATGAAATTATATTTTTTTTCAATTTCATTCTCAATTAACTTTTTAACTTATTAGATTTGTTCCTTATTATTTTAATAAACTTAAAAAAAAATAAAATATTAACAAATTATTTTTCAGCTCATTTTTTAATGACATAACCAACACACTGAAAAAGTATTTTTCAACTTATTTTCTATTATACTACCAAATATAAAAAAATAATTTATTTTTCAAAATTCACTTTTATAAAAAAAAATACATTCTAGGACAAACTCAGGTAAATCAATTAATAATAAAATCAATAAAAATCAATTAATAATAAAAACAACATAAAACATTAACAAACTCAGGTAAATCTAGGTAATCTAGGACATATGAGCCGAGTCACAAGAAAAAAAAAACTTAATAAAAAAAAATAAAAAAAAATATTATAAATCTCAATTTTTAAAACCAATTAAATATTTAAAAATAAAATTAAAAAATAATATTTAATCTCACAAAACTAACCCAAAAAAAATATCAAAATCAATCCAAATTAACCTAACAAATTCATAACTTAAAATTATAATACCAGAACCTATATTATAAGACCAGAAAATCCTCGTACATGAAAAGAAATTCAAATCCTAATTTCTAACAAAAACTGCTATATTAATCTTTCAGTTGATTCTCATCTATTGATATAATGCAAATTCAATGCATATTATGGCGAAATATTATCAGTGTCCATCTAGGTAGCAAAAATTTGTCTTCTTAGAACGTGATAAATATCATTGCAAGACATTTTCAACCTGTTGCGCTTAGAGTCATTTTACATGAGCAAGAAGATGGTGGTAGGACCTAGAACAGAGGCGATGATCCTTTTCATTTAGAACAATTAAGTGCATCATCCACACAAGTAAGACTTTCTTCACAAAGAATGTAGGGCCACTAGGCAACCGACTTCATAGTCGTTGCTTCTTCCCAGGTGGTGTGTCATCGTCATAATGGCCGCCGTCACCATTCTCCTTATCCATTTTCTTTTTGGCTAGTATCTTATTTATCTGGTGCAACTCATTATTAAGCTTCTGGTCCTTGTTTTGCTTTCTCGTCTTCCGACCATCTTGCATCTTGACACCAAACTGGAATGCAGCCTTTGGCATTGCTTCCTTTTGCTCATTGTATTTTGCCCACTCGTCTTCTGTATCAAAGTCCCATCGATGAAGTCGACCTTTTGCCTGTTCAGAGAGAATACAAAAGTATAATCAGCACAGATTATAAATTTCAGCAGATTAATTAAAAATTTTGCATCACAACCCTCCTCATCATAAGGGGTTGACTGGGCCTAGGAACGACCGTCGGGGCCAAGGTTCTACAATGATTTTCCTTCTCACCAACCCACAACTAGGAAATCATTAAGACAACATTTTAGGGTTCATTAAGTACATGAACTTCTACTACAGGTTCTTCTGTCGACTGAGAAATATCAAATCCATGTTGCCATAAAAAAACTAGAGTACATGGAATAACAATTTCAAATCAAATGCTTTGTACATGCTCCACTTTTTTGTGTCAAAAGAAAAGGGAAGTTACTCATTTAAGACCAACCACTTACCCGACCACCCATGTCCATTTTTGACAAGTCATCTTCATCATCACTATCAACAACCTCACGAGTAAAATGTTGATATGCAGGATAACATTCAGAATAACTATCAGAAATGAAGTTGGGATCTTTTTCTCTGGCATCTTTCTCCCTCAGCTGTTGAAGCCTCTGATCATCCCGCTTAAACACAGAACCTAAACCCCGATCCTTCTCTTCCTGGGTCATGAAGCGTGGATCTGGTTGAATACCAGAAGCAGCTTGCATGTCATAAGCTTGCATTGTTTGCTGGGCGTACTGTTCAGGATATGTGAATTGCTCAGCATATTGATAGTTCTGCCACTCTCCTTGGTAGTCAGTAGATAATGCTTGAGCATGGACAGCATCATATCCATTCTAAAACAAACAATCAACACAGAAGATTAAAGTTGATCTACAATGGTAGACAACTGACTTTTAATAACAAGTGCCAAGAGGTAGGGCAATTGCAAAATGAACTGCGAGTATTTCTTCCTACAACTTAACAAGTATTGCAAATGTCATATCAATTATGATCAACTTACTGGGTCTTGCCATTCATGAGATAGCTCAGAGGGAGGCACTGGACCATAAGCTGGTTCACTGAAATAGGATAATCTTTCCTTGTTTCGAGGAGATTCTTCCATGTCCTCCGAAAGAGGGCTTTGGCTCATGTCTTTTCCAGGAACTTCATAGTCAATGCCATGCCCAACAAATATGTCATTCTCTTCTTCCCTAGCAACAGCAGGTTGCTGCTTCTCAAAGGAATCAGCCAGATTGTTTTTTGGAGGTGGTGGAGGAGGTGGCAAAATCTCCCTTTCAGTTTTATTGTTCAACATGCCACCGCTAGGTTTTGAAGGCTTATCATGTTCATCATATTCATTGCCAACAACTGAAATCTTTCCTGTAAGATAAAACCAAAATAAGGAGGGGGAAAGACATTGTCACTCAAGTAATAAACAGGAAAAATGACCAAACTGAAGGATGCATATAATGAACAATGTCAATAACCAATGAGAAATCAATATGAATGGCAAAGTTGGGCCTATTTCACCATTCAAAACCAATAGTACGCAACAAAATATTACTCATATGCACATTTCAAACTTTTGAATTAACCTCTAATGAATTGAATAAAAAAACATTCATTCATTTCAGCCAGATAGCAAACTTATGTCACTTAGCTATTTGCAAGCAGAAGCTTCACAGAAACATACTGTCTCAGACAATGATCAAAATGATGTTACATTAAGCATATCTATTTCAAACGCACTGAACTGCTGTAAAAGATATCCCATAGCTTGCAGTTAGAAAGGAAAAGGCCCATGCTATGATGAATTTAATCCAATTAAGGAAACAAAAGATAGATTCCACAGTGATGCCTTGTTACTAACTAGAATGTGATGTGCACAGAATAACCTTTTGCGTCTTTATCCTTCCTTTTCTTCTTGAGAACCTTCCCAGAAGATCCGAGGCGAAGATATGACATAATTTTAGCAATTCGATCAAGCACAGATCCATCGACACTGACGGTAACCATTTCCTACATAACATAATACAACCCAAAGTCAGATATGCTTTCAGATATTTGTAAGAAGTAAACTAGATTGCTTCAATGGATCCAGAAAATATAAACCTCTGGCACTGGACAATCAGCTTTGCTTCTGTGCAATGTGGTTGGAATATCGTGAGAGTATCCACCCTCCTAGAACACCCAATTAAGAGAAAAATCAAGACATTCTACTTGTAAGGATGCATTCAAAACTGGATAAAAAGCGCAAGACAAATAAAGCACTCATCTGCTCCTGATCCCAACATATAATTGCATCATATTAAAACTTCCCAGCACTTCTAGGTTTTACTTCATATATTTAACTCCAGTTTTTGGCCCTTTGTCATCTTATACTATCAAAGTATATTACTTAACAATCTTGCTCTTTCACGTTTATCCAAAGATGAACCATCATACAGAAAGGCCTGAATTGGATGCCCCAAACTAATAGCTTTCTCTAACCTCCAAGTGACCTCAAAGCCCTAAAGACTGTAAACAAAGAAATCACTTTGCTCACTGTTACAAGTCAATTCAGCTCTGGCATTTTACAATCTGCAATATTGAGAGCTGTTGAAGCAGGAGAACATTTAAAAGAAAAGAAAAAAAAAACTCAATAGGAATTTCCATGGAATTTTTCCATTAAAGTTAAGCTTTTATATTGCCACAGGTACAATTAGAGGAAAAAAAATTCATCTGACTAGGTAAAATCAACAACACTAAGTAAACCAACATTATGAGGAGAAAGTTTGAAGCTTCCCAAAATAGACTCTTGGTTAACAAAGACAGAAAGCAGATAAGCCAAGCTCACACAGGAAAGTTCTGGAGGTTTCTCTGAAAAATCCTTTCTTTCTCGTCATACTGAGGTAGGTTAAAAATTAGCATAGAAAACGTAAAATCCTTACCATGTTAAAAATAAACGACATTCGACCAGGAAGAAACATCTCATTTGTCTTGATAATGGTTTGAGGTTTGACTATCCATTGGTAGACTGACTGAAACAGGAAAATAAACAATTTAGACAAAGCAGAAAACTAACTTCTAATTGATAAAATTAAATTTGGAATCCAATTCTGTAGTTCTGCATATTCTCAAGAACTCAACACACCTTTGCAGTTGCAGTGCGAAACAATATTTTTTGGTCTTCCTTGGATGCTCTGTCAAACAATACAGGAGTGCATTAATTCAAAACAAGACTATTACATGCTGAATAGCCAAAGCACTCAGAAATAAAAAGTGGAATAGTAACAGAAACCAAATTGTTAGCATTATATCTCTCCAAAACACGCAAAAAAAATGTAACTCTTGAAATACATTCAGAAACACTAAAAGTAGAATATTCACATTTTGTACATATAGTTTGATAATAATTAAGGCGAGGGAAGAGAATTCATTGGGGAACATGATCAAATTTGACAATGCAACTACTCCCAAAGTTGTGGTCTCAGAATCAACCCCCCACCCCCAAACTCAGTGGACATTCTATCTCAGTGGATGTTCTATCAGTTTGAACGTATCATGCTTGATCAACCATGGGCTCAAATAACGCTACATTACAGCAAGTTATTCCCACATCATATTGGATCGGAGCACAAAGAATATTGATTCCTCACAGTCCAACTTTGTTTCTTCAAAGATACTTCACACCCTCAACTTTTCTTTTAAAAGTGTATTTACATGCAATCTCATCTTTCAATATACTTATCAGCCGTTCTTATTTTTCTCACTAAAATTTTCATGTTCATCATTAAAATCAGAATAAACACCACCAAATTTACAACTCTGAAAAAAAAAAAAAAAAACATACCTAGACTTCCCATCAACATCCTCTGCAGAATCCGGCTTCTTATCGATCTCACTTCTCACCTTATTAAGCAAAGCATAATCAAGTCCTTTCACCAAATGCGTATGCTCCACATCACCTAAAACATCACCATTTATTCCCCCATCAATAAAAAGAAAAAACAAAAATAATAAATCAATATTAAACCACCCTTTACCGAAGATACCGACCTCCAAGGTACTTGCTCTTTTCGATAGAAATCTGATGTGAATCAGCTACTGACCGGATATCAACAGTCCCCGGTGGAGCAACCGCGTGAAATGACCCTAATTCAGTCGGTTCATAATCGGGATTCTGATCTTCTCTTCTCTCCTTAGCTCGGTCCCTATATTTCGGTGTTTCTGATTCCTCTGGCTTCTCCTCTCTGCATGCAACAATTTCCATTTTATTAAATCAGATTCCATTAAAACATCAGTTTACAAAAAAAAACAAAGAAAGAAAGAAACTGCTACGTATAATTACTTGCGACGTGCAATTTTCTCCTTGTAGTGCTTTTTCGAAGAGGTCATTGCTGATAATTTTGGCGCTACTGAACAAATTAGGGTTCTTGAAATTGGAATTTTGGGAAGTTTGGGGGGGGGGGGGTGATAACGAAACGGACGGATTGGAAACTTGTACGACTTAAAATGTTATCCGCACAGTTTTGTGTAAAGTGCTTTTTTCAAAAAATAAATTTTATTTTATTTTTTTAAAAATATTTCTTTATCTTTTTCGTGTTTTGATATATTAATATTAAAAATATTATTTTTTATATATTTTTTAATAAAAAATAATCAATTCCATAATATTAAAAAAGTTATAAATATATTATTATAACCATCTCTTGCTTTAATAAATTATAAAAAATAAATGAAACTAAAAAAATATATTATTATAACCATCTCTTGATTTAATAAACTATAAAAAATAAGTGAAAATAAAAAATCCAAAAGACATGTACCTTGATATCATGACCCATTATAAGCACTAATTTATGGTCATGTAATATAATAAAAGCATAATAAATCATACTAATACTAAACAAGTATAGAATTTATACTTAAAATAAAACTAATTTAGAAATAATTATTTATCAAAAAATCTTATAATATAACAAAACTAAAATTTTTTATTTTTTTAATGACTAATTGTTTGTCCTTGAGACTTTATTACTTCTCATTTAGTACAAAATAATTTTCTTCAATAATTTTTTTCAAAATTTTAAAAACACCACTTTGTTTACGTGTGCTCCTAAATAAGGTTCAACAAACCAAGAGAATTGTGATTATTAATCTCTCTACAATGATTGAACCTAAGCTCTAAATTGTGAAAAAAAATAATGAGAGGAAATAGAGCTTTAAATTCAGAAGAGCAAAGATGAAATTAGGTTAAGAATACCGCAAGAAAAGCACAAGATTCTAACAATACCACTTTATTTAAATGCACTCTAAGGTTCAACAAACCAAGGAAATTGAAATTAATAATCTCTATACAATGACTAAACATAAGCTCTAGAATAGAAAAAAAATAATGAGAGGAAACAAAGCCTTAAATCTAGAAGAGCAAAGATGAAAATATGTGAAGAATAACGCAAGATTCTAACAATACCATTTTGTTTAGATGCACTTCTAAATGAGGTTCAACAAACTAAGAGAATTGTACTTAATAATCTCTCTATAATGACTAAATCTAAGCTTTAGATTAGAAAAAATAATAATGAGAAGAAATAGGGCTTTAAATTCAAAATAGCAAAGCTGAAAATAGGTGAAGAAGCACGCAAGAGTTCTATGAAAAAACCAACCCTAAAACACTCTTATTCACCCCTCCTTTTATCAATGATTTTAGGAGCCAAAAAATTAATACAATCCATCCATTGTTAGATTTGATTACTTTTTAAAAAACAAAATTTACACCTGAATATTTTTTTTATTTAAATCATGTTTTTTTATTGTTATGGTTTTACCGAAAATATTATATGATTTAATTTTTCATTTGAACCTAAATCTTGAGATCTTTAGTCAACTAGATAGATTGGGACAATATCAATCCATTAAATGTTTTAGAGATTTTTATTCATAATATGATACCTACAACACTCAAGTCTTTCATATCAAACTTATTAGTTATTATTTTTTTGGTAGACTTGATCATATAATTATTGTTGCTCAAAATAAGCATATCATCCGTATAGAGTCATACAATGGCATAACATTTATCTATGTTTTTCACATAAACACATTTATCAACTTCTTTGATCTTGAACTCATTTGACAATATAACCTTGTCAATTTTGTCGAGCAATTATTTAGATGCTTGTTTCAAATCATATAGTTACTGACAAGCTTATAGACTTTGTTTTTTTTGTTTATTGATAACAAACCCTTTGGGTTGTTCTGTGTAAACCTTTTCATCTAGGTCACCATTTAAGAAAGTAGTTTATGCATCAATTAATGTATTTCAAGTTTGTTAATAAATGTGATGGCTATTAACATTCGTATGGAAACTATTATTGACACCTATGAATATGTGTCAAAATAGTTCATATTTTTTGTTGTCTAAAACCTTTAACAACAAGTCTATATTTATATTTGTCAATAATTCCATCAGATTTTATCCTCATTTTAAAGATCTATTAGTGACATAATGGTTTAGTTCCAAGAGAAAGATTTATTAGTTTCCATGTATGATTATTCATAATTGATTCAGCTCCACTATTAACTATCACTTTCTAATAGGAATCTTTAAGACAAGAAATTTTCTCAAGAGGTATTTTTTAGGTTTATTTTCTAACAGGTATGTTAGAAAATTCAAACCAAACAGTTTGGTTGTTATTTTCTTTTTACTCATTTTATGCTCAACTTTATCATCTTATAATTGATGATTATTACTTGAGCTAGCTTTAATTGTTCTCTTAAATGAATATTTTTTTTGTGCTTCCTTAAATAGAAACACATCTTTAAAGAATGTATCATTCATTGATTCCATAATAGTATTATGATAAATATTCTCAATAATTGATTTGTGTATAAGAAATTAATATGCACTACTATTGTAAGCATATTCCATATTACACAATTCATAGTTCTAGATCTTATCTTGATTTTTTTTTTTTGGATCAGATACTGTCATATTTGCAAGACAACCCTATATTTTGAGGTAATTGTATAAAGGTATTCTATATTTTCATAATTCTTATGTGTTTTCTCTAGCTTCTTGTGGAGTACTTTGTTAAGTATAGAATTGGCAATTAGAATTGTCTCCCCTCACAAGTTTTTAAAGTGCTTATAAACTTATCAACATGGCGTTCATCATTTTTTTTAAGTTCAATTCCTACATTCTACAATACTATTTTGTTTAGGTGAATAAGGAGTGGTATTTGGTAGATAATATCATTTTGGGGATAGAATTCACCAAGTGGTGCTCATATTCTCTACTTTTATCATTTCTTATTACCTTTATTTTCTTATTAAGTTGATTTTCAATTTTATTCTTGTAATGCTTAAATATTTCAAGATACTCATCATTATTTCTAAGAAAATAGATATAACAATACCTCATGCAATCATCTATAAAAATAATACAATACTTTTCCTCACCTTTAGTTTGTATAAACTTTAAATCACTAATATTCAAATGAATTAAACCTAGAGGTTCACTACTTGTTTTAATTGAATGAAAATTTTTTTTTGTGAATTTAGATTCTAAACAATCCTCACATTTATGATTTTTCTAAAAAAAATTATACTTCATAATAAATCAATATTTATTAACCTTTACATAGAATTATAATTCACAATATCTAACTTGTTGTGACACAAGTCACAAAACTCAAGCAAGTAAGAAGAATTGACATCACTATTATTATTATTATTATTATTATTATCATCCATAATTATAGTAATCATTACATTCATTTTGAAGAAGTCGCCTCTAAGATACCCCTATTATATGAACATTCAGCTTTTCGAGAGTACAAATTTATTACTTTAAAAAACCAATTTAAAATTATTTTTGCTCAATAATGAACCAATTATTAGTTAATCTTAATGTCAGTAACATGAAACACATTATTAAGGGTCAATTTCTTTTTTTAAAAGTCATCTTTGATATGACCTTTCCGCACCTAATACTTTAAAGGTTAATGAATTTATGTGTACAAGTGCTCATCATTCAATTCTTTGTAAGTGGATAATATCTTTTTTTAGGTACATATATGTATTGCCGCACCAGTGTTACTCCATCACCACTCGAGATTTTTTTATTAGATTGACTTTCAAAAACAACAATAAACATGTTTATTTTTGAAACTTCATCAATAAGTGATCCATCTCATTGATATTGGCTTTAACAATCATTTTTCTATTTTAAGTTACTTTGTTGAGCCCTATTTCTTTCTTTCTTGCTTTCTTTCTTTTTATAAAAGGTAAGTAAATATATATCAAATCAAAAAAATATACAAGGCTAGAGAACCATTAAGTTCATATATACAAGATTTACAAAAGAGGGAACATACTCCTTGAACCTGTTAGCTGACAATTGTTAGATGAGGAACCTAATGTTCTTAGAAAGAACACGAAGAATGACTAAACAGTGAGACAAAGTGTAAACAGTGTAAACAATCAAGGACAAAGTGTTGGACCTAACACATAGCACAAAAAAGTGTAAACAATGAGAATGACTACAACTGCTACCAGAACAAAAAAGAGCTCTTAGCTAGTTGAGCCATATTTCTATAACCCTTGGTTAGGTGCCTTATCTTATTATATATAACATTTTTATGATTAAATTTTCTTAGAAATACTTTTCTCATTCACAACAAGTTTTTCATTAGGGGCTGTCGCACATGTTTGACCTGAAAATAACCCAAAAACAAAACCAAAGCCAAAAACTAGATTAAACTTGCCAAAAATACAAAAACTTAAACAAAACATATCAAACACAAAAATAAAAATAAAAACACCTTAGAAATTGAAATGGAACCCAACATAGGCCAGATTTGGTTAAAAAAAAAAGCACATACATGCAAGGAACAATAATTTTGCATCCATTCACTTTAATTTTCACTTAAAATTCACTATTATGTCAAAATGGGTTTCGATTTAAAATCAAAACCTATGGATTAAAATCTATTGTAAATATGTTATTGATGCAAATAAACATTAGTTTACTTGTTAATCATGTTCAGAAAAGTGTTCTCGGCAAAAAAATAGACCAAATCATGTAGCTAAGGTAATGTTCTTAGAAATAACACGAAGAACCCCCTAGAAATCGAAATGAAACCTAGCAATATCTAACCCAATACAAACCATATTTGGTCATAAGAAAAGCACATGCATGTTGGAAATCATGCAAGGAACAATAATCTAGCATTCAATCACTTTAGTTTTCACTTAAAATACATAATTTTGTCAAATTGAGTTTCAGATCAAAATTGAAACTCAAGGATTAAAATCTATTACAAACATGTTATTGATGCAAATAAACACTAGATTATTTGTTAATTATGTTCAAATAAGTGTTTTGGGCAAAGAAATGGACAAAAAAAAGTCCAAATCAAAGGTCTAAGGCAATGTTTTTCCTAAGAACACGAGTAACATTGCCCATAAATCCATAAAAACCCTAGCAAGGGCAGCCACTTTCCAGCTTATAAATGGGCACTTTTGGCTTTTAAAACATGTTTTTTTATCCCAACAAGTCACACTGACATATACCAACATATTTGAATCTAAAGCATCAAAAAAAAAAAAAACATTAAAACTCCAAAATCAATCTTGAGGTAACAAATCCAAAAAACAACAACTTAAAACAGCATATATATTCATGCAACTTGGATTCAAAATTGGCTTTTTGAACTTATTTTATGTATGAATAGGCATAACAAAGCCAAAGTAAACACCCTTGCATTAACATGCATAAGTTAAGTAAAAAACAAGAACAAAAACAACATTATATGTAAAAAACAAATTTAAAATAGCAACTTACGCGCACACACATATATGACATAAAAGGACTTAAAAAATAACATCGTTAAATAAAAAAATATAGTAACATAGAGGTGAATGCAACACCATTCATTAAGCATTCCAAACCTCTTTTCTATGCTTGTAAATATAAATATAGAACAAAAACGAATAAAAACCAACTAAAGCAGGCCACAAGGGCACTTTTGAATTAGAAGAATACCTTAAACAACTACTCTTTCCTTTCGTTTTCTTTTGGAAACTTTTGCCTCTCCCAAACTTGTTATCCTTTTCAAACTTAGGAAAAACCTTTTCATAGGTTTCTAGGCCCTCTTTTCTTATACTAATAAATTAATATTTTTTCTCTCCTATCCTTTTCTCCTTCTCTGTTTTTTTTTCAACTCCTTCCCTTTGATCCTAAAGGGCATTTGTAGGGTTTTTGGTGAATTTTCAATCTATTGTTGACCTTTCGATCATAAGGGAAGGGTTGTGAACTCTTGATAAGAACCTATGAGAAGCCTTCGAATGTGAACACATGAAAAGAAGGTTGATTTTTTTACACAATTATGTTTCAGCTCTGGGTAACTGAGTTGCCCACTTTCGAGGCTTCGTTGGAGTAATTTTGATGTTATTGTCACTTGAGACTACCTGAAGTTGGTAAAGGGAAAGCACACCTTTCATTTAAATCCAACAATGCTTAAATTGAAGGTCTGTAGCTCTATATTTATTTATTTGAAATTATCTACTCGATCAGTCAAAACTGTTAGAGCTGACTAAGTTATCAAATGTAATGACATACAAATCTACAATAGCTTAGATGGACTAAAGTTTAAGAATAAAAAATGTATAATATGTGGGGAAAAAGAGTTGTCAAAATATTAGAAATAAAAATAAGTTATACGAGAGATAATGCAAATTTAAAACAATGTAAATGAAGAAAAATGCTAATAGGACTTGAAATGAAGCAATTGTAAAGAATAAAAGCTTAGTGACAAAAAGAAGAAGAAGAAGAAGAGCATTATAGATACGAACAATGCGGTTTGTGGTTCAACAAGTCTTGATAAATAGTAAAAAAAAACACTATAGTAAAACCTTAAATCTTTTAGTTTATATAGTAATATTTACTTACCAATTCAGTACAATCCCAATCATCATTAGTTTATGTTCTATGTCTTTTCTATTTTTTTTTAATATCTATAAAATTATTATAAAAAACCAACTAGTAATTAAATTTTATATCCTATTATTTGCTTAATTATATGCTAATTAGGTATGAAATTATAGTATTTGGATTCAGGTTCGGGTTGGATTGAAGTTAAATTATAGATATTTGATAGGTCCTCAAAAACTTATAAGTTTTAGTTCGAATTTAAAAAAAAAAACATACCCATCAAGTCGGGTATGAATTCTAATTCTGGATTGGATTTAGGTATGGAAGGTGTCAAACATGGTTCATAAATATCCTTTGTAATCCCTAACCATGGTTCCGGTCAAACCAAACTTTGTCCTTCTCCATAGCCTCTCTAAAACACAAAAAAGTTTATACATGGAATTTCAATCTGGTGTCAATAATGTATATTTTATGATTTTAACCTCAAATAATTGAGTTGTTGGTGCTGTACGTGTCATTTTCCACTATGAGATGATTTGTTGGCTTTTGTTTGCTTGTCATAATTACGGATAGAGCACACCCATTTTGTTAACTTTCTATTCTCTAATGTTAACTAATTTACGTGTCTCTATTGCTTTTTAGGCTCTGATTGATTTTTTTCGTCAATTCAAATTTATGTTAATGTTCTATGCTATTATTCGCACCTCTATCTTTATCTTTTTTATATAAAAAAAATTGGATTTTGTTTTTTTGTAAATTTACAATTATATAATTAAATTAGATTATTAAATGATTTTTTAAAAAAATACTAAGACAACAATATAATAAATTAACCTGGATAAATTCAGGTTAACCAGTTAAATTCATAATCAAAATTATAAGATCATGATAACTTTATTAAAAAAAAATTGAAAATACTCGAGCAAAACTTGAATTAAATTATCAAACTAATGAGATCTTTTTTATATGATATAATAATTTGTTTTTCTTAAAAAAAAAAAAGATAGGAAAGTGAGACTGAAATAAAAAAAAGTAAGATTAATTTTTGAAAATAATTTTTAAGTTAAATAATAAAACTATCTTTAAATAACAAAGGACTCTTTTTTAAAAAAAAAAAGTTTAAGGGACTAAAAATGCATTAAGAAAACATGTTTGGTGTATGAGACTGATAGTTAGAAGACTTTTGTTGGAGCTCTGGTGATAACGACGTGATAATAATATCTAGGAGCATAGGAAGACTTCGCCTGTTTAGCTGAAGCCTATCTTCTTTATTCAAGTCTTTATAATTACCAAGGAGATTCAATAAGTGAGGAGCTTGTAACTGTACTTCTCCTCCTTCCGGATCGATGGCGAGGCTCAACTTATTTTATCTATTTGTGACACTGTTATTATCAATTAGCTTGAGGCCATGTTATGGTCTGCCGGAGAAGACGACAAGTGCTTTGTTCATCTTTGGGGACTCCACTGCTGACCCTGGCAACAATAACTACATCAACACCACCGCCGGCATGCGAGCGGATTGGAAACCTTATGGCCAGAATGGTTTTTTTGAAGCCCCTACAGGACGCTTCTCCGATGGCCGTGTCTTTGTTGATTTTATAGGTACCTATGTGCTCCACGCATATCTCTTGACTCTCTTTTTTATATAGTCAAAGTGTCATAAATAACTAGCCAGTAGAGCTCTAAATCATCCGCGAAGCTGATTATTTTGTCATAATACCTGTTTCCCTTCAACTGGACAGCTGAGTATGCAAAATTGCCAATAATTCCTCCATTTTATCAACCGTCTGCTGATCTCACAAATGGTGTTAACTTCGCCTCGGGAGGGGCTGGAGTTCTTCCTCAGACCAATCAAGGGCTGGTAAGAAAATTAATAAGCAATCTATTGATCTACAGTCTGGTGATGCTCAAAAAGTAGGAACTTATAAATAAAAATAAAAGGTTATTTGGTGTTTGGGATAGTAGCAAATATATATTTTAACTGTTTCCAAATTCACTAAGATGATATTGAATGCCTGCAAGAAAACAGTTCTAATTTGGGAAACTTTTAGATTCTTCGATGGTAAAGTAATCTTTTAAAATAATCAAGGTAGAATAGAGTTTTTTCTAATTGTGAACCCTTTTCTTGAAGCTCTCGTAGAGGGCCTGCAAGGTTATTTTCTGGTAGCTTTGGATAAGGAATAACCTGATAAGAATATAATGGGTCTATGGAAGGTTTTTATACATCTAAAAAGATTTAGAAAAACTAAAGTTTAAGATGTAAATTAGTAGAGAAAACTAGAGTTCTTTTATGAGGTTTGACCAAAAGAAGATTGATTATTCCTCTAGACATGCCATAGAATGAAGATGTTAAAGCAATTAAAATTAACATAGAAAAAAAATACAAATAAAAGAGAGAAGGAGGCTATAGATCTCATTAATTTGTTTATTCTAAAATACTTTTTTTAATCTAAATACAAAAGAGTTTGTTTGTTTGTGTAATTGCTTCTACATTTGAAGTAACCATTGCCAAACAAGTGTTTGGTATAGTTTGAAAACACAATTTATTTTTTTATGGGCCAGTGCATTTTGAGACTAAAACGCAGGTAAAATCAAAGCATCTCTCGTCTGCTTTTCTTCTTCTACTTTGCACTGTTAATTTTTTAAAAGTGAACAATGCTTTTTTTTTTTCCTCGAAAAACTAGTGCAATGAATTAATCACTCACACCGTTCACGTTTCACGTGAAACAATTTTTTTTTTTTTTATAAAAAAAAACTAGTTTAGAGTGAATTAAATTTACTCACATTGTAATCTCAATTTTATTCCTGATAATATTTTACCTAATTTTATTGTACGCTTAAAAATCATGGAAACTGTAGTTCTTCTCGGATGAATTTTGTATGTAATGGAATTGTAGATAGTTTAATGGAACAATAAAAAAATATTTTATATAATATATTATTTATTTCATGATATAATAGTAGTAGTTAAATCTATAGTGTTTAAATTTAAAACCATTAATATTAATATTTATATTTTATGGTTATTTTATAACCTCAATTTAAAAAGCATTCTTAACCAAACACATTAAACTACTTTTTTTTCAACCTCAATTTTAACCATAGTTTTAAACAAACATATATAAATATCAAATCAACCTCAACTAAAAGTATTTTTTTTTAATTTTTTTTTCAAACCACAACTACAAAAAACTATATATAAGTTAAAATAAAAACATTATTCTACCCTTGATAAATAAAACAAGATAAATGTATTATTTAATATCTCCCCTTAAATTCACAATGTAGTAGCTACAAGTATCGAGAGTTTGCCAACTAGAAAACAAAAATAAGAAATGGAATGCGACTTGGTAAAAAAAATCTTACAATCTGCAAGGAAGAAAGAAAACAAAAAGGCAAAGTAATGATGCCATGCTTAAGATGATGTCGAGTAAGATGACAATTGATCTCAATATGCTTAGTTCGTTCATGAAAAACCGAGTTTCTAGCATTCTAAATAGAACTCTGGTTGTTACAATACATATGAGAAGGACGAGAAAGTGAAACTCTCATATTCGTAAGTAACCAACGTAACCAAATAATCTCTTTAGTAATAGATGTCATAGCACGATATTCTGCTTCGGTTGAGGATTGAGAAACAATAGATTGTTTCTTGCTCTTCCGAGAAATAAGAGAATCACCTAAAATGATATAGATGCTTATAACAGACTTGCGATCTGTGTGATCAATGTCATAATCAACATCAGAGTATGCACGCAATTCAAAGAAAGAAGTGAATGAAAGTAAAAGACTCTAAAAGACTATACCCTGAAGATATCTTAAAATATGAAAAATAACTACTCAAAGAACAATAGTCAACAAACTGACTAACAACATATACAATATTTGGACAAGTAATGGTGAGATATAGTAAGCTCTCAACAATAGTATAATATAAAGTAGGATTTGCCAAAGGTAAACCATTAGAAGAAGAATACCTTGCGTTAACTTCAATAGGAGTATCTACACTCTTGTAATCAGGAAATCTAGCCAGTTCAAGAATATATACAACATATTTCGACTGAGAAAGAAGGTAACCTCTAGGTGAGTAAGCTACCTAAATACCCAGAAAATATCAAAGATAACCAACATCCTTCATTTTAAATTGTCTAACCCATTTTGTGTTCAAAATTGAGATACCATCAATGTCATCACTAGTAATAATTATATCATCAACATATAAGGACAAAGTGATACAACCTACATCAGTGCATTTAATTAAAAGAGCAGAATCATGACTACTAGAAACAAATCCAAGAGACTAGATTAAAACATAAAATTTCTCAAACCAAGCACGAGGTGCTTGTTTGAGACCATATAATGCTTTCTTGAGCTTACAAACATATTCAGAGTCATGTGAAACACTAGGAGGAAGCGTCATGTAAACTTCTTCTTAATGATCTCCATTCAAGAAGACATTTTTAACATCAAGTTGAGAGATATACCATTGATGAACTGAACCTATAATAATAAGAGTAAAAATAATAGTCATTTTTGCAATATGGGTAAATGTCTCCTCATAATCCATACCATATTGTTTAGAGTATCCTTTTGCAACTAACCTAACTTTATATCGCTCAATAGACCCATCAAAATTAGTCTTGATTTTATCACCCGACAACAACCAACAACACTCTTACTAAGAGGTAGAGGAACCAAATCCCAAGTATCTGTTTTATACAAAGCAAAAAGTTTCTCATCATAACTTGCTGCCAAAGAGGATAAAAAATCTCCTTTTTATAGGAAGAGGGCTTAGAGAGATAATGAATATAAGCTAAAAAGGAAGTAAATGATAAAGAATGAGCAAAATCTAGTAGTTTTGTGGACTTATGAATACGTATGGATTGATGTAGAGGTGGATCCACAATCTCAGATGAAGCTTGAAGGGTTGTAGATGAGAATGAAACTTCAGGTGTGCCAAATAGTAAATACTTGTAGATTGATGAGTATAAATTGGGTTGAAGGTATCTGAGGTACTAGGAACGTAAGATGATAAAACTATTAGAATCCTCAAAAAAAGGATCTATACTAATAAGATCAGATGTGGTAAAGTTATGAGTAGTGGATGAAATGGAAAAGAAAGGTATATACTCAAGAAAGTCAACATGAGGAGACATAAAGTTTCTGAGTTATTGGATCAAAACAATAATACCTCCTTTTACCTTCACCATAACCCAAAAAAACACAAATAGTATATCGAGAGGACACTTTACTGTGCTCTACATGACGACGAAGAACGAAACAAGTACAACTAAAAACTCTAAAGGAGGAATAATCAAGGACGTACTTATATAACTTTTCAAAATGAGATAAACTTGAATTATGAGAAGATATAAATGTATTAATCAAATTTACAGTAGTAAGGATAACTTTTTTCCAAAACTCACTAGGAATAGAAGCAAACAATATGAGAGAACGAGCAGTTTCGATAATATGCCTATGTTTTCTTTCAACAACTCCATTTTGCTCATGAGTATCTGTAAATGAAGTTTGGTGAATGGTTACATCTAAGGTAAGCAACTGAAAAAATTTATTAGAGGTATATTCTCCATCCAAATCACACCTAAAGCATTTGATTATAGCAGAATGTTGAGTTTTGACAAGAGCTCGAAAGGTTGTATACATCTCAAAGAATTTAAAATGATATTTTATTAAATAAACCTAACAATAAAAAGTATGATCATCAATAAATAAAACATAATATCAAGACCCTCCTTTTATGACAACAGGAGAAGGTCCTCAAACATCAAAATGAATCAAGTCAAATGGTGAATAAGAAATATAAATACTTCGATTAAAAGGTAAAGCAAAAAATTTTGCTAGTTTACATCCACTACAATCAGAAATATCACAAGTTTGCAAATTTCCTAAAACTCTTGTTGATGCTAAAAATCTCAAACGAGAAGATGAAACATGACCTAGACAAAAATGTCATAAATAAAAACTAGAAAATGAAGGACTTAAATGAAAAGAAGACAAATCAATAGTAGTATTTGCAGCGGCGGCAACTAACACTTTTAACTCATCCAAAATATATAGTTTATTCTCTCTATGGATTATCCCAATCAACTTCCGAGACTATAGATCTTGTACATAACAAAAAGAAGAAGAAATGACTAAATCACCAGAATCAAATAATTGACCAACAGAAGCAAGATTCAATTTAAGTTAGACCTACACTACCTTGGACTTGGCTCACTGCAAAGTCCAAGCATATTGGGTCTGGTATCCGTGCCAAACCCATGCCATATTGGACTTGGCCAACTGCCAAGTCCAAGTACATTGGACTTAGCTGACCATCAAGTTTAAGCGTATTGGGTTTGACATGTGTGCCAAACCCACATTACCTTGGACCTTGCTTGGAATTGGTTGACTGCCAAGCTCAAATGCCTTGAACTTGGCTGACTGCCAAGCATAAACGTATTATATCTAGCATGCGTGCCAAACCAATGCCACCTTGAATTTGGCTAACTATCAAGTCCAAGTACATTAGACCTTGGACTTGGCAGACTGCCAAGTCCAAGCGTATTGGTTTTGGCATGCATGCCACACCCATATTAACTTGGACTTAGCTGACTGTCAAGCCCAAGTGTACTGAGTCTAACATGCGTGTCAGACCCCCGCTACCTTGGACTTAGTGCATTGCCAAGTCCAAGCGTATTGGGTCTGGCATGCATGCCAGACTAGTGTTATCTTGGAGTTGGCAGTACGCCTTGAACTTAGCTAACTGTCAAGTTCAAGCATATCAGATCTACTTGCCGAACCCGTATATTTTAAAAAATAAATAAATAAAGCTAACTCATCAATTACCTATCCAATCATTGGGCTGGAGATGGAATTGGGGTTTGCACCAATTCAAAGTGAAAGAGTTTCTTAACTTGTTGCTTTCACTATTAGGTGATTGACCTTCAGACACAGTTAAGATCTTTTGAAGAGGTGCAAAAGTCATTAACAGAAAAGCTAGGAGAAGCAAAGGCAAAAAGCTCTTTTTATCAGAGAGGCAGTTTATTTCATCAGTGTTGGAAGCAACGATTACGTGGCAGGTTATCTAGGTAATCCGAAAATGCAAGAATATTTTATGCCTGAGGTGTATGTTGGGATGGTCATTGGAAACTTGACAAATGCAATTCAGGTGAACCTTCTAATTAACTACATTTAATACTTCATCTATATGGTAATTAACTTGAGGTTCAATTGATTAATGTTAATTGTGTTTGTCCTTTTTATTTAGGTGTTGTATGAGAAAGGAGCCAGAAAATTTGGATTTCTCAACATGCCTCCTTTAGGTTGCATGCCACTCATGAGAGCTAGGAACCCCAAGTCTAGTGAAGGCGGTTGCTTTGAAGCAGCTTCTGGTCTTGCATTGGCACACAATAATGCTTTGAATGCTGTACTCACAAGCCTCGAGCAACTGTTGAAAGGTTTCAAGTATTGCAATTCTGATTCCTATACCTGGCTTTATGATAGAATTAATAATCTTGCAAGCTATGGTATGTGTGTTCTCCTTGATTAAAGTAGTGTGGTGCATAATTTATTTAAGAAGAGTAACGTAGGCTCTATTGCAATATAATGTGATAGTATGTTGCTTGGATAAGTTAATTTTAATTACTTACAAGAAAAGTAATTGTTATTCACCCAAAATCAAGGTTTCAAAGAGGGGGTGAATGCTTGCTGTGGAACTGGACCCTATGGCGGTGTCTACAGCTGTGGAGGCAAAAGGATGCCCGTGGAATTCCAGTTATGCGATAACGCTGATAATTATATTTGGTGGGATTCTGGCCATCCAACAGAGAGGATCCATGAGCAAATCGCCAAGACTTTATGGAAAGGTGGACCTTCAGTAGGGCCATACAAGCTAGAAGACCTCTTTTTCGACAAGGAAAGGCTCACAATAGCTGACATATTGGATGCCCCTGATGAAGAACACTTCCAACACTGAAGTTCTACTTGCCTTTATAGTCCAATCAACTTCTCAACGGCGTGTGGGTATAAAGGAATGCATATACATTACTCAGAGGGTGTCTGAGAGTGGCTTTCATCATTTGCTAGTCATTTTACCACATACCAAACTGCTATGTTGTATGAATAAATGAAAAATGTTATTGGTGTAAATAAAGCAGCTACAAGGACTTGCCTAACATTGAATCCCATGTAGCTATCCTTGTTTGACCATCTAAGAAAATGTTTTCATCGCTTGAGTTGGCTTCTTTTCCATACAAGGGTGGACGAAATATCATCTTTGCCAACTTGTCCTCATGTTCTTGTTTCTTCAGAACCTCAGAAAAGGATTCTTGCAAAAAAGCCCTAAAATTAATCTTTCTTGTTGGGTAAAAAAAGCTCGAAACCCCAAGAGAATGAATTTTTGGTGATGATTAGCTCCCCCATCCAAAGACTTGGATCAGTTTATATAATGGCAATAGCAGGTCTACTTTGCTGACTCTCTCTCAAGTCTCACCAATAAGAATTTTGCACACGTTGTACAATACAAAGAATTGAATTTTGGGAGGAGGGTGATAACGAAACAGACGGATTGGAAAATTGTACGACTTAAAATGTTATCCGCACCGTTTTGTGTAAAGTGTTTTTTTCAAAAAATAAATTTTATTTTATTTTTTAAAAAAGTTTCTTTATCTTTTTCGTGTTTTGATATATTAATATTAAAAATATTATAAAAAATAATCAATTCCATAATATTAAAAAATTTATAAAATATATTATTATAACCATCTCTTGCTTTTAAAAATTATAAAAAAATAAATGAAAACTAAAAAATATATTATTATAACCATCTCTTGCTTTAATAAACTATAAAAAAATAAGTGAAAATAAAAAATCCAAAAAGACATGTACCTTGATATCATGACCCATTATAAGCACTAATTTATGGTCATGTAATATAATAAAAGCATAATAAATCATACTAATACTAAAACAAGTATAGAATTTATACTTCAAATAAAACTAATTTAAAATAAATTATTTATCAAAACTCTTATAATATAACAAAAGTAAAATTTTTATTGTTTTTTAATGATTAATTGTTTGTCCTTGAGACTTTATTACTTCTCATTTAGTGCAAAATAATTTTCTTCAATAATTTTTTTTCAAAATTCTAAAAAACACCACTTTGTTTACGTGTACTCCTAAATAAGTTCAACAAACCAAGAGAATTGTGATTAATAATCTCTCTACAATGACTAAACCTAAACTCTAGATTGTGAAAAAAAATAATGAGAGGAAATAGAGTTTTAAATCCAGAAGAGCAAAGATGAAAATAGGTGAAGAATATTGCAAGAAAAGCATAAGATTCTAACAAACACCATTTTATTTAGATGCACTATGAGGTTCAAACAAACCAAGGAAATTGGAATTAATAATCTCTATAGAATGACTAAACCTAAGCTCTAGAATAGAAGAAAAAAAAAATAATGAGAGGAAACAAAGCCTTAAATCTAAAAGAGCAAAAGATGAAAATATGTGAAGAATAAACGCAAGATTTCTAACAACACCACTTTGTTTAGATGCACTTCTAAATTGAGGTTCAACAAACTAAGAGAATTGTACTTAATAATCTCTCTATAATGACTAAACCTAAGCTCTAGATTAAAAAAAACAAAAAAAAAAAAAAAAAAAAAAAGAGGAAACGGAGCTTTAAATCCAGAAGAGCAAAGATGAAAATAAATGAAAAATAGCGTAAGAAAAGCGCAAGATTGTAATAACACCACTTTGTTCCTAAATAAGGTTCAACAAACTAAAGAAAATTGTACTTAATAATATCTCTATAATGACTAAAATCTAAGCTTTAGATTAGAAAAAATAATAATGAGAGGAAGTAGGGCTTTAAATTCAAAATAGCAAAGCTGAAAATAGGTGAAGAAGCACACAAGAGTTCTATGAAAAAAACCAACCCTAAAACACTCTTATTCAACCCCTCCTTTTTATCAATGATTTTAGGAGCCAAAAAAAATTAATACAATCCATCCATTGTTAGATTTGATTACTCTTTAAAAAACAAAATTTACACCTAAATATTTTTTTTTATTTAAATCATGTTTTTTTTATTTTCCTGGTTTTATCGAAAATATTATATAACTTAATTTTCCATTTGAACCTAGATCTTGACATCCTTAGTCAACTAGATAAATTGGGACAATATTAATCCATCAAATGTTTTAGAGATTTTTATTCATAATATGATACCTACAACACTCAAGTCTTTCATATCAAACTTATTAGTTATTATTTTCTTGGTAGACTTGATCATATAATTATTGTTGCTCAAAATAAACATATCATTCGTATAGAGTCATACAATGGCATAACATTCATCTATGTTTTTCACATAAACACATTTATCAACTTCTTTGATTTTGAACTCATTTGACAATATAACCTTGTTAATTTTGTTGAGCAATTATTTAGATAGTTTACATCTTTTGTTGTCTAAAACCTTTAACAACAAGTCTATATTTATATTTGTCAATAATTCCATTAGATTTTATACTCATTTTAAAGATTCATTAGTGGCATAATGGTTTAGTTCCAAGAGAAAGATTCATTAGTTTCCATGTATGATTATTCATAATTGATTCAACTCTACTATTAACTGTCACTTTCTAATAGGAATCTTTAAGACAAGAAATTTTCTTATTTTTTAGGTTTATTTCTAACAGGTATGTTAAAAAAATTCAAACCAAACATTTTTTGGTTGTTATTTCCTTTTTACTCCTTTTATGCTCAACTTTATCATTTTATAATTAATGATTATTACTTGAGCTAGCCTCAATTGTTCTCTTAAATGAATAATTTTTTTTGTGCTTCCTTAAACAGAAACACATCTTTAAAGAATGTATCATTCATTGATTCCATAATAGCATTATGATAAATATTCTCAATAATTAATTTGTGTATAAGAAATTAATATGCACTACTATTGTAAGCATATTTCATATTACACAATTTATAGTTCTAGATCCTATCTTGATTTTTTTTTTTGGATCAGATACTGTCATATTTGCAAGACAACCTTATATTTTGAGGTAATTGTATAAAGGTATTCTATATTTTCATAATTCTTATGTGTTTTCTCTAGCTTCTTGTGGAGTACTTTGTTAAGTATATAATTGGCAATCAGAATTGTCTACCCTCATAAGTTTCTAAGGTGCTTATAAACTTATTAACATGGCATTCATTATTTTTTTAAAGTTCAATTCTTACATTCTACAATGCTATTTTGTTTACGTGAATAAGGAGTGGTATTTTAGTAGATAATATCATTTTGGGGATAGAATTTATCAAGTGGTGCTTCATATTCTCTACTTTTATCATTTTTTTATTACTTTTATTTTCTTATTAAGTTGATTTTCAATTTTATTCTTGTAATGCTTAAATATTTCAAGAGACTCATCATTATTTCTAAGAAAATAGATATAACAATACCCATGCAATCATCTATAAAAATAATACAATAGTTTTCCTCACCTTTAGTTTGTATAAACTTTAAATCACTAATATTCGAGTGAATTAAACCTAGAGGTTCACTACTTGTTTTAATTGAATGAAAAGAAGTTTTTGTGAATTTAGATTCTACACAATCCTCACATTTATGATTTTTCTAAAAAAAATACTTCATAATAAATCAATATTTATTAACCTTTACATAGAATTATAATTCACAATACCTAACTTGTTGTGCTATAAGTCACAAGACTCAAGCAAGTAAGAAGAATTGACATCATCATTATCATCATCATCATCATCATCATTATTATTATCCATAGTTACAGTAGTCATTACATTCATTTTGAAGAAGTCGCCTCTAAGATTTATTATCCTATTATATGAACATTTAGCTTTTCGAGAGTACAAATTTATTACTCTAAAAAACCAATTTAAAATTATTTTTGCTCAATAATAAACCAAATATTAATGTCACTTTCTCTACAATGATGACAAGAGAAAGAGAATCGATGAATAGTTAATGTTGATCCTAAGTTGTTGAAACCCTCAAACACCTTTTGAGCCTTTGAAATTCTTTTCTTTCATAGCCATAAACCATAGCCTGCATTAAGTGCTTTTAAAAGCCCTTTTTAATCAAGCAAGCAACTTGAACCGATAAATGGCGCTCTCAAAATTGGAAGAGCTTTTCTATAAGGGTCGTGGCTTCATGAATTAAGCTACTGGTCATTATGCATGTTGATAAAATTATTGCTAAAAAAACAAAACAGTTTTCCTTGATGAATCCTCAAGTTTTGACTTGAGCCTGTTGTTTTCCTTCAAATTCACAGAAGGTCACCTCATCGCAGACCATCAAAAGATATATCCAAAATCAGAGTTTAAAAAAGAACCATGGGAAAGACCATTTTAATCTTGCAACGGGTCGTTTTCTATTTTCAAAATACAAGAAAATCGAAGGACTACGTTGAATGACGTGTGTTGGGTCTTTAACCAAAGAAGCTTGAATTTAAAAAATACTTTTCAAAAAACTGATATCTCTTCTGATTTCATCTCAAACAACTAGACTTTGAATAAACATGATCTTTGAAATATGAGATTTGATTCCAGAACAAGAAAGATTTCCAAACAAGAACATCAATTAAGTTTGCAAAATCCTTACAAAAATGACATCAATTTCCCGACACTCCTTGAAACGTTGACCACCTTGGGGGCAATACAGTGGGCCTTTAGAAGAAAAACAAACAACATTCTGATCAGCTGGGGTCAAAGAAAGAATCAGAGGATGAGTCATCAAAGTACATGAAAGTTATGTTTAGCATCTGACAATGACAAAGGAAGACCTTTTTTTAGTATAAACTGATGAACGAGCATTCATATCATTGCTAGGGCCAATATTGTTCAAGGACAATCCATGATCTAGTGCACTTCAGCAGCAATTGATGAGCAACGCTGCACTAGAAAGATATTTTCATATCTTCATCTTGGGTTACCCTCTGAAACATAGCTATGACTCCTGAATGATGTTATCGGGTGAGTGCATTTGAATGAACATCGAACATATGCATACCACTAAGATTGACTATGGGACCATCTATTCTGAAGCTCAAATCCGCACTTCACCGCATGAATATGGGTGATAACATGAAACATCATTGATGATGCCAAAGCAGTTATTTTCACGATCTGATTTGACAAGCTAAGAGGAATCCATAGAGAAATACATCGCGCTTACAATGATGAGCTGTTTACTGCAAAGCATGAGATTCATGTCTGGATGACTTGGCAGTTCCATGAAGGCTGGTGACCATACATACTTGAATGGTGTTTCAACCGAAGGCAAGTTCATGACTGATTAACAATATTGATGGGTGTTGGCATGATGTACACAATCAATCAAAGGATAAGTCTCAGAAGAAGCCAGGAGAGAAAATCCTTCATGATGAATCAAGCAGTACCACACTTGGGGGGCAGGGTCAAGCTTGATGAAAGATGCAAGCAGTAATTGTCGAAGACAGCCCGGGATGGGCACTGCATTTACAGCTGAGTGGATGGCTAGCACATGAATGAGCCAATGCATCGGAAGAACAAAGAAAGCTTTGGGATACAAACAAGGGCACCCTTTGACGATGGAGCATCAAAGAGGGGGGACCTATATTTCAAATCAGGTAAGGATGCATGCATATCATTTAACCTCAAAAAAAAAAAAAAAAACACACCATTTGCACATATTTTTGAATTGTTACAGGAAAAACCTTAATGAGGTCCAGCAAGATGGTGGAAAAAGAAGGAAGCATTGTGGTGATAATAATAAAGAATCGGTTTTGATCATGGAATAAAAAGAAGATGGGATGAACCTTACCATTAGGAAAATCCCAAAGAAATGAAAAGATCAACCTTGCAATCGGGAAGCCTCGAGTTTTCAACCCTTGCAGTCCAGAAACACCGAGTTTTCAAACCCTATGATCGGGAATTATCAGGAAGCACCAAGTTTTCCAGCCTTTCTTCTGTCATCCCCTCAGGATTTCGCCAGGTAAGTCCTATTTTTCACACTTGTCATATCACATCTTCCACTTGGGTTGGTCACCCCTTTACAATGAGACCACACTTCATATTTTTTCCATCTGGGTAGGTCATCCATTACAATGAGACCGTAGTTTTTCATATTTTTTCCATCTGGGTAGGTCACCCATTACAATGAGACCGCATTTCACATTCTTTCCATCTGGGTAGGTCACCCATCATAATAAGACCGTTTTTCCTATTTTTCCACTTGGGTAGGTCACCCATTACAATGAGACCAACATTTTTTTTGGGTAGGTCACACATTACAACGCGACCACTTCTCCATGTTTTTTTTTACTTGGGTAGGTCACCCATTACAATGAAATCATTCTTTCCCCTGGGTAGGTCACCCATAAGAATGAGACCACTCTTCCTCTTTTCCACTTGGGTAGGTCACCCATCACAATGAGACCATCATTTTTTTTCTAGGTAGGTCACCCATTAGAATTAGACCATTCTCCATGTTTTTATTTGGGTAGGTCACCCATTACAATGAGATCATTCCTCCTCCTGGGTAGGTCACCCATAAGAATGAGACCACTCTTCCTCTTTTCCACTTGGATAGGTCACCCATCACAATGAGACCATCATTTTTTTTCTAGGTAGGTCACCCATTAGAATGAGACCATTCTCCATCTTGTTTTTTACCTGGATAGGTCACCCATAATAATAAGGCCATTCCTCCCCCTGGGTAGGTCACCCATAAGAATGAGATCACTCTTCCTCTTTTCACTTGGGTAGGTCACCCATCACAATGAGACCGCCATTTTTTTTCTGGGTAGGTCACCCATTAGAATGAGACCATTCTCCATCTTTTGTTTACCTGGGTAGGTCACCCATAAGAATGAGGTCATTCCTCCCCTTGGGTAGGTCACCCATAAGAATGAGACCACTCTTCCCCCTTTCCACTTGAGTAGGTCACCCATCACAATGAGACCACCATTTTTTTTTTCTGGGTAGGTTCACCCCATTAGAATGAGACCATTCTCCATCTTTTTTTTTTACCTGGGTAGGTCACCCATAATAATGAGGCCATTCTTCCCCCTGGGTAGGTCACCCATAAGAATGAGACAACTCTTTCCTTTTTCTTGGGTAGGTCACCCATTACAATGAGACCACAATTCATATTCTTTTCATCTGGGTAGGTCACCCATCATAATGAGACCATTTTTTCACATTCTTTCCACCTGGGTTGGTCACCCATTACAATGAGACCACTTTTTACACATTCTTTTTTTCTAGTTGAATGAGGTCGCCAGATGGGATCTCATGTAGCTTTGGTTAAAGGGAATCTCCATATGAGATTTCAGGTTGACCGAGTTACACACATTCTTTGGTTTTGGTTAAAGGAAGTCGCCAGATGGGATCTCAGGATAATAAAAAAACAGAGAGATAAAGAGAGAGAAAAAAAAATAACAGAGTAAGGTTTTTTAGATGAAGTGGATAGGATCTCAGGATAATAAAAAAACAGAGAGATAAAGAGAGAGAGAAAAAAATAACAGAGTAAGGTTTTTTAGATGAAGTGGATTATTGAGCAAAACAAAAAGTACAAGTTTTTCTTTACAAAGCTTACTATGCAAAACATTGAGGATTTTTGCTTCGTAAGCATTGTAAAGAGGGGGCATCTGTTGCTACCCATTTTTTGACCCATGTTTTTGATATATTTTCAAAAAAATTAAAAAATAGAGAAAAACAAAGAAAATCCAAAAAAATATGTTTTTTAATATATTTTCGTCATTTTAGCATTTTCAACGTCGTCTAGAAAAGAATTTAATTTTTTAAGGGTCTTTCAAACGCGTTCGACTTTTCACGTGTCATTTTTAAAATTATTTATTTTCCTCATCGAGTCGACGTTGATATTGCTCGTTTTCAAAAAATACAAAAAAATTAAGAAAAGATCAAATTTACAAAAAGAAAGAAATTGAGGGACCAATTTGAAAACCTATCAATATTTCCACCTATAAATACTGGGTTCCTCAACACATTCAGAGGGGGGTAATTTTGACAACATTAGAAAAAATACAAAACCTAAACCTAAACCCATTTTTTTAAAAGAGACCGAACCAACCGCGGGCAACAATGGATCTCTTCTCCATCTCCTCCGGCCAGACCCGACAAAAGCCTAGCAGCCGACGCCTCCCCCATTGGTCATACAATCGACCACCTGAAACAGAGAAGGGGAAACAAAAAGGAGAAGAACCGATCTGTAGAGTAGCCGATCCGAAACGGAGAAAAAGAAAAATCGAAGCAGATATCAAAAACAAAGGAAATAAAATCGAAAATCAACTGTTGTTGCGCTTGTGGTTGTTTTTGCAGGTTGCCACCGGCAAGGAAAGTGAAGAGGGGGAGAAGCTATAACAGATCCCCCCGTCGGTTGATTTTGCGGCGGCGCGTGAGCCCACGCGCCGCTAGTGACGGTGGCGTGTGGGGAGACGCGCCACCACTGTTGCTGAGATGGCAGAAGGTCTTCAATGCAATTTCTGGAGTTTAGGGACTATTTTGTAACTTTTAAATTATGTAATGTACTTTTGTTTAGTGTTTAGTTTTTTATGATTTTGTAATGTGATGTACAAAAAGAAAAGGAAAAGAAAAGAAAGAGAAAATAATAATAATAAAAAAGGGGGATGTGTGTGTTGGTGTATTTTTTTTATGTATGTTATTGAGGAAAAAAAAAGGAATTTTATATTTTAATTTTATATGCAGAAATATAAAAGAAAAAAAAAAGAAAAGAAAAAAAAAGAAAAGTACAGTGAAAATGAAATATGTGTTTTATATTTTGATTATTTTTTTTGTATGGTAAAACTACAAGGATTAAAGAAGAATTTAATATTTTGATTGGATCAAGGTCAAGAAGTATTAACTTATACGTAAGTTGTATTTCTAATATTTGATGAAAAGACAATTATTAAAACTTCTTTAACGCATCAAATTCGCAAAGCAGCTTACCTCAGGTAGGGTGCGTTAGGGGTGCTAATACCTTCCCTAACCACAACCAGTCCTTTACCCGAATATCTGACAAGACCAGTACGTCCGGTTTCCTAGTAGCCTGCAATCAATTACTAGGTGGCGACTCCAATGAACCGATTCATGCAAATGCAACAACGAGAAAAGGATCGCCAGCCGATGCCACACGAGATTTTTTGACGTGCGACATATGTTATTGATGCAAATAAACACTAGTTTACTTGTTAATCATGTCCAGAAAAGTGTTCTCGGCAAAAAAATGGACCAAATCATGTAACTAAGGTAATGTTCTTAGAAAGAACACGAAGAACCCCCTAGAAATCGAAATGAAACCTAGCAATATCTAACCCAATACAAACCAGATTTGGTCAAAAGAAAACCACATACATGTTGGAAATCATGCAAGGAATAATAATCTAGCATTCAATCACTTTAGTTTTCACTTAAAATACATAATTTTGTCAAATTGAGTTTCATATCAAAATTGAAACTCAAGGATTAAAATCTATTACAAACATGTTATTGATTCAAATAAACACTAGATTATTTGTTAATTATGTTCAAAGAAGTGTTTTGGGCAAAGAAATGGACAAAAAAAAGTCCAAATCAAAGGTCCAAGGCAATGTTTTTCCTAAGAACACGAGTAACATTGCCCATAAATCCATAAAAACCCTAGCAAGGGCAGCCACTTTCCAGCCTATAAATGGGCACTTTTGGCTTCTAAAACATGTTTTTTTTATCCCAACAAGTCACACTGACATATACCAACATATTTGAATCTAAAGCATCATCAACAAAAAAAACATTAAAACTCCAAAATCAATCTTGAGGTAACAAATCCAAAAAACAACAACTTAAAACAGCATATATATTCATGCAACTTGGATTCAAAATTGGCTTTTTGAACTTATTTTATGTATGAATAGGCATAACAAAGCCAAAGTAAACACCCTTGCATTAACATGCATAAGTTAAGTAAAAAACAAGAACAAAAACAACATTATATGTAAAAAACAAATTTAAAATAGCAACTTACGCGCACACACATATATGACATAAAAGGACTTAAAAAATAACATCGTTAAATAAAAAAATATAGTAACATAGAGGTGAATGCAACACCATTCATTAAGCATTCCAAACCTCTTTTCTATGCTTGTAAATATAAATATAGAACAAAAAACGAATAAAAACCAACTAAAGCAGGCCACAAGGGCACTTTTGAATTAGAAGAATACCTTAAACAACTACTCTTTCCTTTCGTTTTCTTTTTGGAAACTTTTGCCTCTCCCAAACTTGTTATCCTTTTCAAACTTAGGAAAAACCTTTTCATAGGTTTCTAGGCCCTCTTTTTCTTATACTAATAAATTAATATTTTTTCTCTCCTATCCTTTTCTCCTTCTCTGTTTTTTTTTCAACTCCTTCCCTTTGATCCTAAAGGGCATTTTGTAGGGTTTTTGGTGAATTTTTCAATCTATTGTTGACCTTTCGATCATAAGGGAAGGGTTGTGAACTCTTGATAAGAACCTATGAGAAGCCTTCGAATGTGAACACATGAAAAGAAGGTTGATTTTTTTACACAATTATGTTTCAAGCTCTGGGTAACTGAGTTGCCCACTTTCGAGGCTTCGTTGGAGTAATTTTGATGTTATTGTCACTTGAGACTACCTGAAGTTGGTAAAGGAAAGCACACCTTTCATTTAATCCAACAATGCTTAAATTGAAGGTCTGTAGCTCTATATTTATTTATTTGAAATTATCTACTCGATCAGTCAAAACTGTTAGAGCTGACTAAGTTTATCAAATGTAATGACATACAAATCTACAATAGCTTAGATGGACTAAAGTTTAAGAATAAAAAGTGTATAATATGTGTGGGGAAAAGAGTTGTCAAAATATTAGAAATAAAAATAAGTTATACGAGAGATAATGCAAATTTAAAACAATGTAAATGAAGAAAAATGCTAATAGGACTTGAAATGAAGCAATTGTAAAGAATAAAAGCTTAGTGACAAAAAAGAAGAAGAAGAAGAAGAGCATTATAGATACGAACAATGCGGTTTGTGGTTCAACAAGTCTTGATTAAATAGTAAAAAAAAAACACTATAGTAAAACCTTAAATCTTTTAGTTTATATAGTAAATATTTACTTTACCAATTCAGTACAATCCCAATCATCATTAGTTTATGTTCTATGTCTTTTCTATTTTTTTTTAATATCTATAAAAATTATTATAAAAAACCAACTAGTAATTAAATTTTATATTCCTATTATTTGCTTAATTATATGCTAATTAGGTATGAAAATTATAGTATTTGGATTCAGGTTCGGGTTGGATTTGAAGTTAAATTATAGATATTTGATAGGTCCTCAAAATCTTATAAGTTTTAGTTCGAATTTAAAAAAAAAAAACATACCCATCAAGTCGGGTATGAATTCTAATTCTGGATTGGATTTAGGTATGGAAGGTGTCAAACATGGTTCATAAATATCCTTTGTAATCCCTAACCATGGTTCCGGTCAAACCAAACTTTGTCCTTCTCCATAGCCTCTCTAAAACACAAAAAAGGTTTTATACATGGAATTTCAATCTGGTGTCAATAATGTATATTTTATGATTTTAACCTCAAATAATTGAGTTGTTGGTGCTGTACGTGTCATTTTCCACTATGAGATGATTTGTTGGCTTTGTTTGCTTGTCATAATTACGGATAGAGCACACCCATTTTGTTAACTTTCTATTCTCTAATGTTAACTAATTTACGTGTCTCTATTGCTTTTAGGCTCTGATGTTTTGTGATTGATTTTTTTCGTCAATTCAAATTTATGTTAATGTTCTATGCTATTATTCGCACCTCTATCTTTATCTTTTTTATATAAAAAAAATTGGATTTTGTTTTTTTGTAAATTTACAATTATATAATTAAATTAGATTATTAAATGATTTTTAAAAAAAAATACTAAGACAACAATATAATAAATTAACCTGGATAAATTCAGGTTAACCAGTTAAATTCATAATCAAAATTATAAGATCATGATAACTTTATTAAAAAAAAATTGAAATACTCGAGCAAACTTGAATTAAATTATCAAACTAATGAGATCTTTTTTATATGATATAATAATTTGTTTTTTCTTAAAAAAAAAAAAGATAGGAAAGTGAGACTGAAATAAAAAAAAGTAAGATTAATTTTTGAAAATAATTTTTAAGTTAAATAATAAAACTATCTTTAAATAACAAAGGACTCTTTTTTAAAAAAAAAAAGTTTAAGGGACTAAAAATGCATTAAGAAAAACATGTTTGGTGTATGAGACTGATAGTTAGAAGACTTTTGTTGGAGCTCTGGTGATAACGACGTGATAATAATATCTAGGAGCATAGGAAGACTTCGCCTGTTTAGCTGAAGCCTATCTTCTTTATTCAAGTCTTTATAATTACCAAGGAGATTCAATAAGTGAGGAGCTTGTAACTGTACTTCTCCTCCTTCCGGATCGATGGCGAGGCTCAACTTATTTTATCTATTTGTGACACTGTTATTATCAATTAGCTTGAGGCCATGTTATGGTCTGCCGGAGAAGACGACAAGTGCATTGTTCATCTTTGGGGACTCCACTGCTGACCCTGGCAACAATAACTACATCAACACCACCGCCGGCATGCGAGCGGATTGGAAACCTTATGGCCAGAATGGTTTTTTTGAAGCCCCTACAGGACGCTTCTCCGATGGCCGTGTCTTTGTTGATTTTATAGGTACCTGTGTGCTCCACGCATATCTCTTGACTCTCTTTTTTATATAGTCAAAGTGTCATAAATAACTAGCCAGTAGAGCTCTAAATCATCCGCGAAGCTGATTATTTTGTCATAATACCTGTTTCCTTTGAACTGGACAGCTGAGTATGCAAAATTGCCAATAATTCCTCCATTTTATCAACCGTCTGCTGATCTCACAAATGGTGTTAACTTCGCCTCGGGAGGGGCTGGAGTTCTTCCTCAGACCAATCAAGGGCTGGTAAGAAAATTGATCTACAGTCTGGTGATGTTCAAAAATTAGGAACATATAAATAAAAATAAAAGGTTATTTGGTGTTTGGGATAGTAGCAAATATATATTTTAACTGTTTCCAAATTCACTAAGATGATATTGAATGCCTGCAAGAAAACAGTTCTAATTTGGGAAACTTTTAGATTCTTCGATGGTAAAGTCATCTTTTTAAAATAATCAAGGTAGTTATAGAGTTTTTTTTAAATCGTGAACTCTTTTCTTGAAGCTCTCATAGAGGGCCCGCAAGGTCATTCTCTAATAGCTTTGGTTGAGGAATAAATATTTCATATCTGTTAAGAATATAGTGGGTTCATGAAGGGCTTTAATATATTTAAAAAAATTTAGAAAGATTAAAGTTTAAGACGTAAATTAGTAGAGAAAATTAGAGTTTTTTTTTAAGGTTTGACCAAAAACAGATTGATAATTCCTCTAGACATGCCATAGAATGATGATGTTAAAGCAATTCAAATTAACATAAAAAAATACAAATAAAAAAGAGAAGGAGGCTATAGATCTCATTAATTTGTTTATTCTAAATTACTTTTTTTAATCTAAATACAAAAGAGTTTGATTGTTTGTTTGCATAATTGCTTCTACGTTTGAAAGCATCCATTGCCAAACAAGTGTTTAGTAAAGTTGAAAACACAATTTATTTTTTATGGGGTCAATGCATTTTGAGTCTAAAACACAGGTAAAATCAAAGCATCTCTCATCTGTTTTTCTTCTTCTACTCTGCACTGTTAATTTTTTTAAAGTGAACAATGCTTTTTTTTTTTCCTCGAAAAACTAGTGCAGTGAATTAATCACTCGCACTGTTCACGTTCACGTGAACAATATTTTTTTAAAAAAAAACTAGTTTAGAGTGAATTAAATTTACTCACATTATAATCTCAATTTTATTCCTGATAATATTTTTACCTAATTTTATTGCACGCTTAAAAATCATGGAAAACTGTAGTTATTCTCGGATGAATTTTGTATGTAATGGAATTGTAGATAGTTTAATGGAACAATAAAAAATATTTTATATAATATATTATTTATTTCATGATATAATAGTAGTAGTTAAATCTATAGTGTTTAAATTTAAAATCATTAATATTAATATTTATATTTTATAGTTATTTTATAACCTCAATTTAAAAAGCATTCTTAACCAAACACATTAAACTACTTTTTGTTCAACCTCAATTTTAACCATAGTTTTAACCAAACATATATAAATATCAAATCAACCTCAACTAAAAGTACTTTTCATATTTTTTTTTTTCAAACCACAACGACAAAAGCTATATATAAGTTAAAATAAAAACATTATTCTACCTTTGATAAATAAAACAAGATAAAATGTATTATTTAATATCTCCCCTTAAATTCACAATGCAGTAGCTACAAGTATTGAGAGTTTGCCAACTAGAAAACAAAAATAAGAAATGAAATGCGACTTGGTAAAAAAATCTGCAATCTGCAAAGAAGAAGAAACAAAAAGGCAAAGTAATGATGCCATGCTTAAGATGATGTCGAGTAAGATGACAATCAATCTCAATATGCTTAGTTCGTTCATGAAAAACCGAGTTGCTAGCAATTTAAATAGAACTCTGGTTGTTACAATACATATGAGAAGGACAAGAAAGTAAAACTCTCATATCCATAAGTAACCAACGTAACCAAATAATCTCTTTAGTAATAGATGTCATAGCATGATATTTTGCTTCGGTTGAGGATTAAGAAACAATAGATTGTTTCTTGCTCTTCTGAGAAATAAGAGAATCACCTAAAATGATATAGATACCTATAACAGACTTGCGATCTATGGGATCAATGCCATAATCAACATCATAGTATGCACGCAATTCAAAGGAAGAAGTAAATGAAAGTAAAAGACTTTAAAAGACTATACCCTGAGGATATCGTAAAATATGAAAAATAACTGCTCAATGAACAATAGTAGGAGAATCAACAAACTGGCTAACAACATATACAATATTTGGACAAGTAATGGTGAGATATAGTAAGCTCTCAACAATAGTATAATATAAAGTAGGATTTGCCAAAGGTAAACCATTAGAAGAAGAATACTTTGCGTTAACTTCAATAGGAGTATCTACACTCTTGTAATCAGTAAATCTAGCCAGTTCAAGAATATATACAACATATTTTGACTGAGAAAAAAGGTAACCTCTAGATGAGTAAGCTACCTAAATACCCAGAAAAAATCAAAGATAACCAACATCCTTCATTTTAAATTGTCTAACCCATTTTGTGTTCAAAATTGAGATACCATCAGTGTCATCACTAGTAATAATTATATCATCAACATATAAGGACAAAATGATACAACCTACATCATTGCATTTAATTAAAAGAGCAGAATCATGACTACTAGAAACAAATTCAAGAGACTGGATTACAACATAAAATTTCTCAAACCAAGCACGAGATGCTTGTTTGAGACCATATAACGCTTTCTTGAGCTTACAAACATATCCAGAGTCATGTGAAACACTAGGAGGAAGCGTCATATAAACTTCTTCTTAATGATCTCCATTCAAGAAGACATTTTTAACATTAAGTTGAGAGATATATCATTGATGAACTGAAGCTACAATAATAAGAGTACGAATAATAGTTATTTCTGCAATATGGGTAAATGTCTCCTCATAATCCATTCCATACTGTTGAGAGTATCCTTTTGCAACTAACCTAACTTTATATCGCTCAATAGACCCATCTAAATTAGTCTTGATCTTATACACCCAACAACAACCAACAACACTCTTACTAAGAGGTAGAGGAACCAAATCTCAAGTATCTGTTTTATACAAAGCATAAAGTTTCTCATCATAACTTGCTGCCAAAGAGGATAAAAAATCTCATTTTTATAGGAAGAGGGCTTAGAGAGATAATGAATATAAGCTAAAAAGGAAGTAAATGATAAAGAATGAGCAAAATCTAGTAGTTTTGTGGACTTATGAATACATATGGATTGATGTAGAGGTGGATCCACAATCTCATATGAAGCTTGAAGGGTTGTAGATGAGAATGAAGCTTCAGGTGTGCCAAATAGTAAATACTTGTAGATTGATGAGTATAAATTGGTTGAAGGGTATCTGATGTACTAGGAACGTAAGATGATAAACTATTAGAATCCTCAAAAAAAGTATTTATACGAATAAGATCAGATGTAGTAAGGTTATGAGTAGTGGATGAAATGGAAAAGAAAGGTATATACTCGAGAAAGACAACATGATAAGACACATAAAGTTTCTGAGTTATTGGATCAAAATAATAATACCTCTTTTTACATTCACCATAACCCAAAAAAACACAAATAGTATATCGAGAGGACACTTTACTGCATTCTACATGACGACGAAGAACGAAACAAGTACAACTAAAAACTCTAAAGGAGGAATAATCAAGGACATATTTATATAACTTTTCAAAAGGAGATAAACTTGAATTATGAGAAGATAGAAATGTATTAATCAAATTTATAGTAGTAAGGATAACTTTTCCCCAAAACTCACTAGAAACAGAAGCAAACAATATGAGAGAATGAGCAGTTTCGATAATATGCCTATGTTTTCTTTCAACAACTCTATTTTGCTCATAAGTATTTGTACATGAAGTTTAGTGAATGGTTGCATCTAAGGTAAGCAACTGAAAAAAATTTATTTAGAGGTATATTCTCCATCCAAAATCACACCTAAAGCATTTGATTATAGCAGAATGTTGAGTTTTGACAAGAGCTCGAAAGGTTGTATACATCTCAAAGAATTCAAAATGATATTTTATTAAATAAACCCAACAATAAGAAGTATGATCATCAATAAATAAAACATAATATCAAGACCCTCCTTTTGTGACAACAGGAGAAAGTCCTCAAACATCAAAATGAATCAAGTCAAATGGTGAATAAGAAATATAAATACTTCGATTAAAAGGTAAAGCAAAAAATTTTGCTAGTTTACATCCACTACAATCAGAAATATCACAAGTTTGCAAATTTTCTAAAACTCTTGTGGATGCTAAAAATCTCAAACGAGAAGATGAAACATGACCTAGACAAGAATGTCATAAATAAAAACTAGAAGATGAAGGACTTAAATGAAAAGAAGACAAATCAATAGTAGTATTAGCAGCGGCGGCAACTAACACTTTTAACTCATCCAAAATATATAGTTTATTCTTTCTATGGATTATCTCAATCAGCTTCTGAGACTACAGATCTTGTACATAACAAAAAGAAAAAGAAATGACTAAATCACCAAAATCAAATAATTGACCAATAGAAGCAAGATTCAATCTAAGTTAGACCTACACTACCTTGGACTTGGCTAACTGCAAAGTCCAGACATATTGGGTCTGGTATTCGTGCCAAACCCATACCATATTGGACTTGGCCAATTGCCAAGTCCAAGTACTTCGGACTTAGCTGACCATCAAGTTTAAGCGTATTGGGTTTGACATGTGTGCCAAACCCATATTACCTTGGACTTTGCTTGGAATTGGCTGATTGCCAAGTTCAAATGCCTTGAACTTGGCTGACTGCCAAGCATAAACGTATTGTATCTAGCATGCGTTCCAGACCCATGCCACCTTGGATTTGGCTAACTGTCAAGTCCAAGTACATTAGACCTTGGACTTGGCAAACCGCCAAGTCCAGGCGTATTGGTTTTGGCATGCGTGCCACACCCATATTATTTTGGTCTTTACTTGGACTTAGCTGACTGTCAAGCCCAACTGTACTGAGTCTAACATGTGTGCTAGACCCCCACTACCTTGGACTTGGTGCACTGCCAAGTCCAAGCGTATTGGGTCTGGCATGCGTGCCAGACTAGTGTTATCTTGGAGTTGGCAGTACGCCTTGAACTTAGCTAACTGTCAAGTCCAAGCATATCAGATCCACTTGCCGAACCCATACATTTTTAAAAATAAATAAAGAAAGCTAACTTATCAATTACTTATCCAATCATTGGGCTTGAGATGGAATCGGGGTTTGCACCAATTCAAAGTGAAAGAGTTTCTTAACTTGTTGCTTTCACTATTAGGTGGTTGACCTCCAGACACAGTTAAGATCTTTTGAAGAGGTGCAAAAGTCACTAACAGAAAAGCTAGGAGAAGCAGAGGCAAAAGCTCTTTTATCAGAGGCAGTTTATTTCATCAGTGTTGGAAGCAACGATTACGCGGCAGGTTATCTAGGTAATCCGAAAATGCAAGAATATTTTATGCCTGAGGTGTATGTTGGGATGGTCATTGGAAACTTGACAAATGCAATTCAGGTGAACCTTCTAATTAACTACATTTAATACTTCATCTATATGGTAATTAACTTGAGGTTGAATTGATTAATGTTAATTGTGTTTGTCCTTTTTATTTAGGTGTTGTATGAGAAAGGAGCCAGAAAATTTGGATTTCTCAGCATGTCTCCTTTAGGTTGCATGCCACCCATGAGAGCTAGGAACCCCAAGTCCAGTGAAGGCGGTTGCTTTGAAGCAGCTTCCGATCTTGCATTGACACACAATAATGCTTTGAATGCTGTACTCACAAGCCTCGAGCAACTGCTGAAAGGTTTCAAGTATTGCAATTCCGATTTCTATACCTGGCTTTATGACAGAATTAATAATCCCGCAAGCTATGGTATGTGTGTTCTCCTTGATTAAAGTCGTGTGGTGCATAATTTATTTAAGAAGAGTAACGTAGGCTCTATTGCAATATAATGTGATAGTATGTTGCTTGGATAAGCTAATTTTAATTACTCACAAGCAAAGTAACTATTATTCACCCAAAATCAAGGTTTCAAAGAGGGAATGCTTGCTGTGGAACTAGACCCTATGGCGATGTCTACAGTTGTGGAGGCAAAAGGATGCCCGTGGAATTCCAGTTATGCGATAACGTTGATCATTATATTTGGTGGGATTCTGGCCATCCAACAGAGAGGATCCATGAGCAAATCGCCAAGACTTTATGGAAAGATGGACCTTCAGTAGGGCCATACAAGCTAGAAGACCTCTTTTTCGACAAGGAAAGGCTCACAATAGCTGACATATTGGATGCCCCTGATGAAGAATACTTCCAACACTGAAGTTTTACTTACCTTTATAGTCCAATCAACTTCTCAACGCCGTGTGGGTATAAAGGAATGCATATACATTACTCAGAGGGTGTTTGAGAGTGGCTTTCATCATTTGCTAAAGTCATTTTACCACATACCAAACTGCTATGTTGTATGAATAAATGAAAAACGTTATTGGTGTAAATAAAGCAACTACAAGGACTTACCTAACACTGAATCCCATGTAGCTATCCTTGTTTGACCATCTAAGAAAATGTTTTCATTGCTTGAATCGACTTCTTTTCCATACAAGGGTGGACAAAATATCATCTTTGCCAGCTTGTCCTCCTGTTCTTGTTTCTTCAAAACCTCATAAAAGGATTCTTGCAAAAAAGCCCTAAAATTAATCTTTCTTGTTGGGTAAAAAAAGCTTGAAAACCCAAGAGAATGAATTTTTGGTGATGATTAGCTCCCCAATCCAAAGACTTGGATCAGTTTATATAATGGCAATAGCAGGTCTGCTTCATTGACTCTCTCTCAAGTCTTACCAATAAGAATTTTGCACACGTGTACAATACAAAGAATGAAGCAATGACAAATTAAGAGCATAAACTACCCTCTCTGTCGGTTAAGCTAGGTGATTCAGACCTTTACTATCTGATTATGTCCTCGTTAATCGACAATGACAAAATTAGGTGTATTTGGTATGGTTAATGAAAATTGATTTTTAACAATGAAATATAATTTAGAAATTCTTTTTTCATAAATAAATATGAAAAAGGAACTTAGTATAAGTAGAATCCATAAATTAAAAGTTAAAAAAATTATTAACTCTTGATTTAAATTATTTCTAATCAAACATGTGTATGATTATTTTATAAATTAAAGTTAAAAAACAACTTGTATAAATCATATCATATCTAACTTTACCATATCAAATTTAATTAAATTAGGTTAATTTGAAAAGTCAACGTCCACATGGATTTTTAATCTAAACTCCTTTTATTATAGAAATTATAGATCAAAATAAGAAGAGCAAAAACATTACTAATTTATTTTTAAAAAAAAGATCATTTAACATATTTTTTTTTCATTTTCTTGTAAATAATTTTTTTTAAGAAACCTAATCCTTCAAATATAAGCTCTTACAACGATAAATTGTACAACTAATTATAAAATCATTGATGACCCTTAATTATTGTCCATGCTAAAATAGGTTATCGACTTAAGAATTCTATTGTTTACTTAGCTTGAGAATCTCAAAATTCTTTAATTACCTTTTTTTTTTGTTAGGCTTCAATCGAATGTCTAACAAAACATTTTGACAAAATTATATCTAAAATCACCATTTAAAATTATATTTACTTATTTTTGATGATATCATTACCTAACATCGGTTAAGAAACGATAGCCTTAGTTAAGCACAAAAAACACCACTTTCCCCAACACCTTTTAAAAAAGACAAAACTCACTATGTAATTCCAATGAGACAATACCTCTTAGGATGCCTACCATATGCAAATGTAAGCACACGTCATCATTGACATCATTTGTGAGAACTTCAGTAATATGCAACTACCCAAGCCCCCCGCCTAGAGGGCTATGATGATGTTACTATCCCACATCAGCTAGGAGAAGAGATTTTTAATCACTTATAAGCACAAAACATACATCTTTACCTAAAAGGCACCTTTTAAAAAGAATAAAACTCACTATATAGTTCTAGTAAGACATATCTCTAGGGCCCTACCATGTATAGGTGTGGGCGCACATTATCATTGGCACCGTTTATGAGAATGTTAGTCATGTGTAGTGACCTAAGCTCCTCGTCTATGGGGTTATGATGATATCACTATCCCACATCGGCTAGGAGACAAAGACTTTGGTATCTTATAAGCACAAAAGGCAACTCTCTCCCCAAAAGTCACATTTTAAAAAGGACAAAACTCATTATATGGTTCTAGTGAGAAAATACCTCTTAGGAGGCCTACCATGTGCAGATTTGAGCATACATGATGATGTCACTATCCCACATCGGTTAGGAGATGAGAGTCTTAGTTGCTTATAAGCACAAATTGCACATCTCTCTTTAAAAGGAGTATTTTAAAAAGGATAAAATTCACCATATGGTTCCTATAACACCCCATACTATTCTGTGTGTTTATACTTCATTTATCATACATGTAACACCCTACACTTTCATGTGCATTTATGTTCAATCACATTGATTATGTATATAAGGAAAAAGGAATAAATGTTCTTAATTTGAATACTTATTACAAACTTAAATGAATAAGTTAAAAAAATCATAAGGTTAAATCCTAGGCTAGATGGCATCCAGATAATCACTAATCCTGTTGTGTATGAAATGAACCTTTAAGGTAAAAACATGTATTGGTAAATATTAAAGAAAACAAATATAGTCAATTCATTATCAACTATTAACATCCCAATTATAATAGTTTTTTTTTCAATGAGGAAAGTAACATACCATTATCTTAGAAATTTACTAAAATATCTCCTCTTTAGTTTATCAACATCATAAATTTTTAGCCTACATGTCTCTATTTATCCAACTGTATAAGTTTAATTTCCAATCACAAGAATTTAAAATTATATTATGATATTTATATACATTAGTTCCTTTATATAAAACCAACTTAATACATGTAACCTATAATTCTCATACTTTAAACATTCAACTTATATATCCGCTAGATGCACCATTAGAAATATCTTTACTGATGTGGAAAGTTATATTTTTATTGTTAATAATGGTGTCTACCCCTGCGGTTAATTCCATCAAACTATATTCTTAACATATCTTCTAATTCATTTTCATCTTACTTATATAATTCTTTCATTCAAAAATTCTTAATACCTATCAAATCAATTATGTACTTTAGCTTATTTAGGTAAATTACTTAATACCTTTTGTCATAACCCAATTTTTGAATAAATAATACAAAATCAATGATTAAAAATATATTTGAGAATGAGGTTAAAATAACACAAATTCAAAGTTTATGGATGAAATTATCAGATTTGAGAATAAATTGATCAAAAATTGAAGAATTAATAAGTTTAAAATTTTACTTAAAATTTGGATTATTTTAATTAATGAAATTAGAAGAATTAATAAGTTTGTGGACTTAATTAAACTTTGATTTAATTTAATTAAATAAATTTAGGGACTTAATTGAAATTTATCCAAAAGGGGCAAAATTGAAAGAAATTTTTATTTGTTTAGGGGTCCAATTGCGAAATTCCAGAGATAGGGGTCAAATTGAAAATTCCTATTTTTTGCCGAAACGGCACCGTTCCTAGAAACAGTCGTGCGTCTTCTCCATTCCCGCTTCAACAGGGGAGCTGATAATCCTCAACAAATCTGATCTTGGACCACGTCTCTTGCCCATGATCTCGATGGTGGAGGCATAAACACAGTCCTGCAAAGATAGGACACCAGGGGAGGGTTTAGCTTGGCTATAAAAAGAAAGAAGGACCCAGTATAAATGGGGGAAGAAACCCAGAAAAAACCAGAAAAACGCAAGCAAAAAACCCAGAAAAGAAGAAGAAAAACAACCCAAAAACAGAGAACTCACAGCACAAAAACAGAGCATAACTAAAAAATATATAGAGAGAGAAAGAGAGAGAAAGAGGGTAGCACATAGGACGAGAATTATCCTTGAAATTGTCTTCGTCCCTGCAGAAAAAGAGTAACCCAGAATCAGTGAAAAACTCAAAGAAAACCGGCATACCCATTTTCTGCTTAGTTCGTTCATCTCAAAGAACTATAAAAAAAAAAAAGACAGCGGGATAGCTGGGAGATAAAGGAAGCAGAAGTAAATGTCATAGGCAGGCGAGAGCCGACCACCACGCTGCAAGCATCTTCGTCATCTTCAGAAAAACAGGTACGCCCCTTCTTCAATCTGTTTTTGCCTTCTGTGAATTAGTGTTGCAAGAACACTGTGCGAAGGTAATTAAGTAAATGTCATAGGCAGGCGAGAGGCGACCACCACACTGCAAGCATCTTCATCATCTTTAGAAAAACAGGTACGCCCCTTCTTCAATTTGTTTTTGCCTTCTGTGAATTAGTGTTGCAAGAACATTGTGCGAAGGTAATTTAATTACCTTCGCACTGTTCATGCACGTGTGAAATCACTTCACGCGTGCTTTCTTTAATTTCTGCCCAACCGGGTCACTGGCTTGGGCCAGTGACCTGGCCGGGCTAGCTGGGCTTAGTCTAGCCCATGTGGGCTGGGCTGGGCCCAGCCACCAATATACATGCTGGGCTGGATTTAGCCCAGCCCAAAAAAAATAAAAAATAAAACAGAAAAAAATAAAAAATGTGTATGCATAAATAAAAATAATGTAAATTTATTGGTTTATTCACTAACGCCAGAGTTAGGAATAAAAATACCGGTTTAAATTTATATTATTTTTATTCGTTGTATTTTATTTTATTTAGCTAGAAAAATAAAAAAATATGTGCACGCGTAAAAATAAATGTATTATTATTTATTTATTCACTGGCGCCAGAGTCGGGAATAAAAAAAAAACATTTGATTTAAATTTATTTTTTTAGCTACGTAATATTTATCAACGCCAGAGTTGGAGATATTCGTAGTTAATATTCACTGGCGCCAGAGTCAGGAATATTGTAAGAAAATTTTCATAACATAAAAGAAATAAACATTTAGCAATTTACGATGAAACTAGCAATGCAGCCTGCCTCAGGTAGGACGTTTAAGGGGTGATAATATCTTCCCTTTTACGTAACCAGTCCCGAACCATAGAATCTCTGTTGACCAGTTAGGGTTCCTAGTGACCATAATACTAGGTGGCGACTCCTTAAACAAGACCTTTTCCCCTAAAAGAATAGGATGCCAGAAATCTGTTCTTTTTAAATTAATTCGAGAATAAATTTTTAAGGCCGCCGCGATGTCGGGTGCGACACCTTTCATTATTATTTAACTTATGCCTATTTGGTTCCTTTTAACTTTGTATGCATGTATTCTTCATTCATAATTATATCATTAGGCACATTTGTTATACTACCATTTATCTTTCCCTTTTCAAATATTTCCCAATCCAGATTCATTATTGCGACCAAGAAATCAAATTTCAAATGTACATTTCATCATTGTATATAATTAATTTTAATCTTTTTCCAAAATTTTACCATATTAATACATTTTCCAGTAGTCAGTCATGTTAATGCTTATAGGCTATAGCCCCTTTTCGGTTAGCTAGTCAAATAATTCATCCTGGTTATCAGATACACTAATGCCTTTAGCCTTTTTTTTTTTTTTTAGCTATTAATTCATCCCAGTCTTTAAATATAGTGATGCCTCTAGCCCTTTTATAGCCAACTGATTAATGCTTAAAAATGCATTTTTATCAAGGTTTTATATCATCATTTTGCACTTGAAGTATCAATAACTCCTTAACTAAAGTATGTTTTATAATAACATATCTAATACTATAAGATACCTTTAATTTATGGTAAATGTTCATCTTAAATGCAGGTCTATCACATAAATAAAAGGATTGATTGATGAGTTTAAGTACTAAAATTAAAAGGACAAAGAGAGGGCCAAACCTAGAAAAGAGATGCTGGTTCGGTCCAAACTGGAGCATTGTTCGGTAATTGGGTCATATCTGGAGTTGTAGATCTCAGATTTAGGTCTACTTTATATGGATGAAAAGTTAAGATATAGGCTTAAAACTTTCATGTGGAGTCCAAGATTTAAAAAGACCGTTTTCAAGTCTAAATTATAGCAACAATGGAGAAGTCTGAATCTGTTCTGTAGCCCAGACACTGTTCAATGTTCAGCCCATATCTCGAGTTATAGAAGTCCAAATGACCTCAATTTTTTATCCTGAAAAGATAAGACAGTTTCCTAGAGCTTTCATGATACAATTGGTTCCAATTCTGATGTTAGCAATGACGTTTGTTTATATAAGAAGATAAGGATTTTCACCAAGTCAAGAGTTGGCCACCCACTCAACAATTACTCATCAAATCAATAGTTTCAAATTTAAACTTTATTTGAAGTCATTTTCTTGTTTAAAAGTCATGATTTTTTTTAAAATATTTAAGCATGCTTTGAAGATAGTTTATACATGCTCAAGTTTTGTTAGATTGCTATTTTTTAATGTGTTTATGTTATAATGGTATGGTATATGATAATGTTCAATGTTGTTTTCCATGCTTGAATTTTTAGTTAATCAATTTTAAAGTCATGGCAATGTATGGTAAGCATTGATGTTTATATGGATTAGGTTGTTTTAAAGTAGTTTGATGGGTTTGTACAAGTTGTAAGCATGTTGTTTAAGCTTTAAGACAATGAAACTAATCAATTGAACATGGTTTATAGATAGGAAAATGCATTTTTGGCATGTTGTTAGTATATGGTTTTGCTTGTTGTTTTATCATTGATTTTTTGTTTCTTGTTGTTTTGACAGTTCAAGCAAATTATGTTGAGCATGCTCAAGCTTTGGTTGCTAAGTTTAGATTGTTTTTTGGACTCTCTATGCATTTTTATTTTTTATTTTAAGGCATTTCTAGGTTTCTCGGTTGGTGTTCATCTGTTGAACATTACCTTGGGTCCCTATTTTCCATGTTTTTTGGTATATTGATGGTTATTACACATGCGTACAATCTTTTGGATCACTAATTGAAGGTTTTAATAGTTTAGAAAGACTGGAATTATGGTTTTTAATCTTTAGTTCTATCATTTGCTTTGTTTTTGTTCTAGGCTATGTTTCTGGGCATGGGTTTAAGGCTAAAAAGCTAAACCCATGTGGTTGGGTTGAGCCTATTCCTAAAATAAAAGCATGTTTTGCTAATAAAAAATTTATAAAAAAATGCCTTTTATGTTCTTAAGATGTAATTGCTAAAACATGACATTAGATCATTTTTTAAGCCTCTGATTTTTAGTCCAAATACACCCTACTGATTTTTTAGCAATGTTTTTTTTTTTTTTTTTTGGTGCTTTTGCCAAACAAGCCTAGGATAATTTCCAAAACATTATTAAAAACTCAAGGACAATTTTAAAAATATTTGTGGGTCTCTCATGTGTTTTTCCAATAATTTTGCTTAATATCGGGTTGCAGACTTTCATTGTAAGGTACTAACACGATATTAAAAACATGTGTTTTCTCTAAAATTTCAAAAAAAATCCCAAATATCCAAAAATTTCCTTATCTCAAAAATACAAAAATATATTTTTGTTTGTGTGTATACAACCAAATTCTAAAAGTTTTCCATGCATATTTTATAAACACAAAAATTGCATTTTTATCATGTTTTAAAAAATACAAAAATAAAGTATTGTAACTAGTTTATAATCACCCATTATGCATATTTTATAAACACAAAAATTGCATTTTTATCATGTTTTAAAAAAATACAAAAATAAAGTATTGTAACTAGTTTATAATCACCCATTAGGATTTGACCAAAATTTCATAAATACCACATAATTAATTTGTTTAATTAATATTTGGAGTATGAATTTTACAATGCAATACATACTCTCAGTATTAAATTAAATGAATTAATAACAATAAATATTATGAATTAGTTATGGACTTTATTATTTACGAGTATAAAATTACACTATAAAGTATACTCTTGGATATTAAAGATACAAAGAAGGAATAAGTGTGATGTTAAGATTAGGGCTCCAGAACGATATGTTTTCACCTCATAAGACAAACACTTCCTCATGAAGAAAGATTTGTGTTGTACCTTATTAGATAAACCAACATATATTAACATGGCCTAGAAAAAAATCAATTAACAATGTATCTTATCATAGGCAAGGTGTATCAGGAGTGATGTGTTTTTTCTTTTCACAACTAGTACTCTTACCTAGTTTATTAGGTTTTTTAATGACCGTGATACTAGGTGATGATTCCTTTAAAATTATAATTTTATGATTAATACCAAAACCTTTCGATCTAAAAGGAAAACCTGTCATTCGATGTCGTGTATGTTACGACAGGTTACGAGACAAGGGTTTTAATTGCTTATAAGCACAAAGGCACCTTTCTCCCAATAGGTGTCTTTTAAAAAGGACAAAATTCATTATGTGATTCTGGTGAGACAATACCTCTTTAAATTAGAAAGAAAAATCCATAAGAGGGTTTTAGTTGTCTACCATGTGCTAGTGTGGGTACACATTATAAACATCATTATTCAAATTGAAGTTTTGAGCACAAACCAAAATTTATTCATAGATCTTGATTTTTTTGGAATTTTTAATCTTGATATTTGAATTTTTTTTCAATGATTAAATAATGTTTAGCTAAAAACTAGTCAATTTACTCGCATGTTGCCCTAGTGCCCTTTTTAGAATTTATTTTTATTAAATTATATGGTGATTAAAATAAATACTCAAAAGAAATTCAATAATTTAAATTAGGGAGAAAAAATGTATTTCTTTAATAATGATTTTTTTTCCACACCTTTCCTTTTGTTTTGATGAAAAACATCATTTTTCTTATATGTTCTTTTGAGTTAATGCTTAAGGCAATTAAAATAAATATTTATAAGAACCTCAATGATTTAAATTAATGAGAAAAAAAACATATTATTTTTAATCAAAACAATCATTCCTTTTACATAGACACACACACGGAAGAAAACACTTGTTCTTTATTTGAAAATTGATATTTTAATTCTCTTTATAATTTTTACTTGATTGTATTAAAAAACAAATGAATAGATAATTTGAAAACAAAATAGAAAAATAATAAAATAGATATTCTCTTCTCAATGAATATTCATGAACAATTGTTTTTAAGATGTTCATATATAATAAGAATATAATTTTTATTTAAAAGTCATGGCGTAACTTGATGGTTTTTCAAACATCATTTTAATAATTTTATTGGAAGATCATTTCATCATAAAGTATAAAATAAATAAATAAATAAAAGATAAATGTTAAGCACTCTTTAGACTTAGAAAGTCAAGATCACACGCCTGTCTATTAAAAAAAAGTCTAGGCACACCTAGGCCTGGTAGCCAATACAAATAAGCAAGTTTGTTTAATTTATATAGAATAAATGATTGACAAATTATTTTCATAACAAAATAGAGAACAACAAGTTTGTAAAATGAAAAAAAAAAAAATTCCTTCAAGGAATTGTCAAGACACAACTATGTAAGGAAATTTATCTTTTTTTTTTATTCACTTATATTTTTCATGAATCGCTTCAAAAGATTTCTCAATCTATTTTTTTTTGTTTATGTATTATTTTCTTTTGCATATAAAAATATATATTTTTTATTAATAGCATTTTTTTAATAAAAGACTTATCATGACTTGAAAAATCAATGTCCAGGTAATTTAGACCTTAAAACTCAAATCCCAACTTTTTTTTTTTTTAATCTTGCCTAAAAGCACAAGTATCATAAAAATCTTAATAATCTCATTTTTAACTCTAAAACACTCCTTAACTGTCAAAAAAGCTCAAAAATAAATTAAATCTAAATAAACTTGGTGTGTTACGATTCATTTTTCCAATAAAGATAAAAAGTCCAAACCACCGCATGGTATTTCCATCTTCGACACCAAGATGAACTCTTTTTTTTTGTGGCCAGAGTCGAAAGACTAGAATACTGAAATATAAAAGTTGAAGACTACAAGGACCATGTATAAAGTTTGAAAAAATTTAGAAAGTACAGTGAACTTTTCCGAGCTTAATGAATACTGAAAATTTGCAAAACAAAAGAGAGTGGCTCTACGGTTAAGAAAAGAGTTGAAAAGCTCAAAATAGAAAACAGTGGGCGTCATTCTCATTAACACTGCCTTTGGATTTTGTACCCAGCTCTTACTTTACTTTTACTTCACATGATTGCTGCTTTCTTGTTGTTGTTGGACACCATAATCTACGCGTCCGAAACGTTTCTTCTCTCGAAACGGCGTGGGATTCATTTACACAAGCAATAAATGGTCACATGACCCCTATTCTAAAGTTCACATGGGATCACGTGCAACACTCTTGATTGAGAAAATGATACCCTCTTCCCAATCATACATCATAAGGAGGACATACAAACCAAAAATAAATAAATAAATAAATTGACATGGGCAATATTTAAAAATATAAATGTGATTGTTTTTTAAAATATATTTTATTTTTTTAAAATTATTTTTGACATCAATTCATTAAAATAATCTAAAAATACAAAAAAATATTAATTTAAAAAAATATTAATTTTTTTAAAATGCAAAAATAAATATTGCTATCTCCACCTGAAACAGAACCATTATTATATTATAGATGCCCGCAAGTACTTGATTTGCGTGTATTGGTCCTCGAGGGAGGGCCGTGAAGAAATTGGTATCCTGAATGGATGACCTAATCAATTATGAGGAGCAGCCTGGCATGGCATCCAGGCATTCCTCGTGGCTGCAACTGCCCTCTCCCGGCGCCTTCCTTTCTTTCTTCGACAAGTTCACATCATATAAACCAATTCTTTTTAAAAAAGAAAAAATTAAAAACGTGTGGTTGTAGCAGCCATTCACAGTTGTGGTTGGTTTTTATTTGAAAATATACTAAAATTATATTTTATTATTTTTAAAAATTTATTTCTTATCTTCTTTTATCAAATCAGTTTAAAAATAAAAAAATAATTTAAAGAATTTCTTTTCCAAAAATATCAAAAAAGATATCTGAAAATCTCAAACAACAACAACAAACCTTTTAAATTTTTACCGTCATCAATAATTAGCAGCTGTGTTTGTAAGAACGGCGCACACACACAAAAAAACAGAAGGAAAAAAAGCCAAGAATTCCCCCCCTTCCTTTTACTTTATTTATTTATTTTTGTTCTCGAAACCTCCCAGGTTTCTTCGTTGTTTTTTTGGTCTCTGAGCTTGATCTTCTCCTTTTCTTTCCTAGTATGTATAAATATAAAGCTGCTTCCCTTTGTTAACCATATCCGCCTAATTATAGCTGTTAATTAATTAATGCTTCGATCTCTGCAATTGCGCGGTTATTCTTGATTCGAAGATCACAGGAATCAAGCTATATATCTTTGTATGTGTGAATGAAGGGGGACAGAGAGAGAAAAAAAGAGAGAAGAGGAGAGGTGCGATAATTTATAATTAGAAAGAGATGTTGTATTTGAAGCAACCAAGCTCCATTGTATGCAAAGGTTGCGATTCTTTCTTTTGATAACTAAATAATTTATTTGATGTTGTGTTGCATGTTATTGTGGTAATCTCCCTGAGCCCGGGGCTCGGGGGAGGGAGACACGGATAGATCTAGAAAATAATTCGAGAAATTAGAGTGTGTGTGAGAGAGAGTGATGGCGTCGTCGACGGGGAATGAGGGAACGTCTTACTCCCCGACAATAAGTAGCAATAGTAGAACTGATGAGCAAGAAGAGTTGCTGCCGTGGCCTGACCAGGTTTCTATGCAGAAATTCAAGCTTTATAAGACTCAATCGGTACTCTTTCTCTTATGCATTCTTTTCTTGCGATCTCTTTAATTTACATTCACAAATTCTCATTGCCGAATTAGGTTGTTTTGGATCGCTTATAAGTAGACTGCATTTGACTTTAACACCCTTCTGTTTTTGTTCTTTTTGGAATTGAATTGAATGATCATATGCTGTCAGTTTAAGATGCTATACAAAGTGTTCAATCTCTTATGCTTTTTACTATTTTCGGATGTCTGCTTGAGTTTATGCATTTGAAATTGCAACCAAGTCAAAGCCTCTTCCCTATTGTAGATTCAACATGGCTTGATTTATTCAGCAAATGTACTGATTGATTTTATGTCGTGTTTTGCACCCATTTGGTTATTTGTTCTTTACCTGTTTCTGCAGAAATTTTACATGGTAGGAAGGGACAAGACTAGGATGTATTGGAGAGTGCTAAAGATTGACCGACTTGATCCTTGCGAGTTAAATATTCGTGAAGATTCTACAACGTATACGGAGAGTGAATGTTATGATCTGTTGAGGCGGGTACATGAAGGAAACAATGCTACCGGTGGGCTTAAATTTGTCACTACTTGTTATGGAATTGTTGGTATGTTCATTTTAGTTGCATTGTTTTTCTCTCCTTGAGATTGTTTACAATATCACGATGCTCATAGTGATCTTCTCCTTTTAGGGTTCATCAAATTTCTTGGACCATACTACATGCTACTTATAACAAAAAGAAGACAAATTGGTGCAATCTGTGGTCACAACGTATATGCAGTCTGCAAGAGTGAGATGATTCCACTTCCAAATTCCACTGTACAGTCTAGTATCAGCAATTCTAAGGAGGAGAACAGGTCTTTAGCCCATTCTTCATGAGATATCGTTACTCATTTATTTTAAATGTTAGAGAAATCATGAATGATAAACCAAAAGCTGTATTAGTTGTTGTACCCTACTCATTTCCAAAAGCTGTATTAGTTGTTGTATCCTACTCATTTTCAGACAGTTCTTTTGCACTTTATGACTACGAGCTCATCCCCCGATACATGATGCACTAAGTGTGGCTATAATAGTGAATCATAGACCACCTCTTCTTTCACTGTTCAGTTTCTTGGAATCTTTAGGCTAGGATTTTCTCTATCTCCAGTAAGTTTTGGGGTTTGCTGGAATACTTTAGGAGAGCTGCTCCTAGCTGATTTGTGTGTCTTGGTGAATCAAAAGGAGGAAAAACGTTCAGTTCTAAAAGGAAATGGAGGCAGAGTGTTGTATAGGTGTGCTCTTTTGTGATGGTTTGGACCAAGTCTTTCACTTTCCTGTGGTGCTTTGCCACATAAGTTTTTGGAGGTTTTTCCCAAGGGAATATGCGGAGAGACTGGAGAAATTTGGTGTTTTAGCCTTTTTTTGTGCCTGTTTCTGTTGGGAGAGATTCTCATCTTTTCATCCTGTTACTTGCCTCTTTCATATTCTAATAAAATTCCATTTTTTAGGAAAAAAATGTGCTTACAGATTTTGTGTTATTTTCATGAAATCAAAAGAATAATTAGCACTTGTCTCTGATCAACACTTTTTGGCTTGCAAGAATATAAATTTCACCTGTCCTTATCGCACATTAATTGTTTGTCTTTTCTTCTTTTTCTGTATTTGTTGGTGCTGCGCCAGTCGAGTTATTTAGGGTGAGAAACTTATGCCCTTGCTTCTCATTCCCTTACTGTAACCTTTTAATTATTCATAGTGAAATAATCAACTACAGGTTTATTGGAAAATGACGTTCTGTATTCTTTCCATAGCTCACTTTCTTTCTCATGTGTACTTTCCTTTTGTAGCAAGAGTTTGAGCACTAAATTTTCAGAGGGTTTTGTTGTAAAGTTTGATTCTCTTTATTTCATTGATGACATAGGTACAAGAAGCTTCTATGCACAGTGGACCTAACAAAGGACTTCTTTTTTAGCTACTCATACCATGTTATGCGTAGTCTTCAAAAGAACTTGTGTGATACCAGGACAGGCCAGGTCCCATATGAAACAATGTTTGTCTGGAATGAGTTCTTGACTCGTGGCATCCGAAATCACCTTCAAAATACTCTGTGGACAGTTGCTTTAGTGTATGGATTCTTTAAACAGGTGAATAATGGATGGTAGACAAGTTGCTTAGAATGTGAATTATTTTTCCTCTTTCAGGTGTATAGCTGTCCAAGCAATGCTTATTTTGTGAGTATGTGTACTCGAATTATGACGTTTATTTCACTGTTGGCTTCATGCTATATAAATGTAGGCCAAACTTTCTGTATCCGGGCGGGAGTTCAAACTTACCCTAATTGCAAGACGTTCACGTCATTATGCTGGTACTAGGTAAAGTAACATGCCTGTGTTTTTTTTTTTTCCCTCCCAAGTTTTGTTGTGCTTAGCATGGGAATCTTAAGGTAGTTGCTAAATATTCTAATGGCATCCTATATGATGACCCTTGCTAAAAGAACAAGAATAAGAAGAATCAGAAAGAGAGGAAAACCCGAAGCACCAAGCCTAGAACATGACTCTAGAAATGTCTATTTTGTTCCATAACTGATAACTAATGACATTGATTACCTTATGTTGCAAAGTAAGCTTTTTTCCTCGTAGTAATATGCAAAATAAGCTAAAGATCTCAAAATGGAAAAGCTTATTACACCATAATTCCTAAAAAGACCAGGATTCCTAAATAATATTGTGCATCCTTAATAAACTTGAAATTCCAAATAGACCAATGACTTCTAATTAGAAAAGTAACTATTCATGGCATAATTACTAAATGAAACAATCCATGATGCAGGATATTGCCAAAATCACTACTCTGCCTCTACTTACAGAATTTTACCTGTAACTCCAAATTGAAATTCTTAAATAAGAATATATCATGGACATTTATTCCTAGAACAAAACACCTCTTTGTTGAAGAAGAATCTACTAGCTTGGTTTTGGTTTTTTAATAGAATATCTTCTTTAACAATAAATTAAGGTAGTTGTCACTTTCTTTTGTCAGCATTTTTTAAATATATATTTTGACTATTATTTGAAGATTATGGGCGATTCTGTTTCCATGGTTACCAAGAAACCATTGTTCTCAGCCACCATGTATTTTAAATGCATTTCAAATCCTTAAACCCTAATTTTCAGTTAAATGATAATCTCAACCCGGCTTATGTGGCTATGATGTTTCTCTGAATGTATGACAGAACAGCAGGAAAAACAAGAAGTCAATCCCAAACTAGTCGGGGTTGATTGCGATGCTTCTCCATAAAAATGATAATATTGGATATTGTTTGACCATCTGCTGGTTGAGTTGATGATGTTTTTTACGTTGTTTTTGCTTTATTAATTTTCACATCGGTACACCTCTCACTGGTGTTTCTCTATTTAGGTATTTGAAACGTGGGGTAAATGAGAAGGGCAGAGTGGCTAATGATGTTGAGACGGAGCAGATTGTTTTTGAGGATGTTCCCGAAGGATTTCCAGTGCAAATAAGTTCAGTTGTCCAGAACCGTGGTTCCATCCCACTATTTTGGTCACAGGAAACCTCACGTTTGAATATTAAACCTGATATTATATGTATGTCCTTGATCTTGTGGCATTCATGGGGGTGCTTTGCATTTTTTATTTTCACATGATTTCTTGTCTTCTATAGTGTCAAAGAAGGACCAAAATTATGAAGCAACAAGACTTCATTTTGAAAATCTTGCAAAGAGATATGGAAATCCCATTATTGTTTTGAACTTGATTAAGGTAAGTTTCTTTACTTATTCAGTGGTTCACATGTTTTGTTTCTTCCACTGCAGCTGCAAATGTCTTGAATTAGTCTTACAACATGAAAGATCTTTAAACAGTTCTGTTTTTTTATTACAAAAAGTTGGCTGTTTTAGTTGCTTCTGTTAGTATCATGTCTCAATTCATATTATTATTATTTATTTATTTATTTTATCTATTGTTCATTGTTTCACAATCATAGACACAAGAGAAGAAACCTCGAGAGTCAATTCTTTGTGCAGAGTTTGCTAATGCTATTGATAATATTAATAAAAATTTATCTGAGGAGAATCGTCTAAGGTTCCTTCACTGGGATCTACACAAACATTCTAGAAGGTATCTCTTTTTAGCTTGATCATCTTAATTTTGTACTGGTATTTTGACAAAAATGTATTCTTACATCAATGAACTTGCCTTTATTGTCAACTCTCAGCAAAGCAACAAATGTTTTATTACTTCTGGGAAAAGTGGCTGCATATGCTTTGACGCTAACAGGTTTCTTTTATTGTCAAGCAACATCGGACTTGAAACTTGAGGGTTGTATGGATTCACCTTTCACCGAGTAAGTTGGTCAATCACTTTCTGTAGCTTCCCCAGTCATTCGTGATATTTTGAACAACATGACTTGTACATTGAATTTGTGGACATAGCAATAACTTAAATGATGAGCACATGCCACTGGATCTAAAATGCAGTATTTCTGTTATTAGCATTAACTTCAGTTATGAGGGGATCTAACTTCAATCTTCTTTCTTTCGTTCTTTCTGTTGGTTATGCTGCATTCTGCTTACTGAGTGTAAGCTATAAAGTGCAATGAAAATCCTGGAAATGTTTGGTGCTGCAGGGACCAATGACATTAAAAAGAATTTAAAACAAAATTCTATGACTGGACCAATGACGCAAGCAAACCATATTTTTGACCCCAGGTTCTATTTTGTGATGCCAAATGGACTTCTAATCTTTCCTAATCAATTTACTTCTTACATTAGTGCTTGGATCTTGGAAGCCAAGTATAGTGGGTGCTTGATGATCTTATTTGATAAGTGACAGACATTATAAAATATTTGCATTTATGTCTGAGTAGGCTACTTCTCATGTTTTAATGATGGCAAGGTTGGCATTGCCCGTGTGATGCAGGCATGCTGAGAATGGCAACTTAACTTCTCAGTATAACAGTAATAGCTATAATGAGGATGGCAACAACTTAGAGGAGAAATCTAGTGGAGGTAACAATGCTGTCAATGGAAACCATTCTATCAAGCGCCCAATGTTCCAGATGGGTGTGCTCAGGACCAATTGCATAGATTGTCTTGATCGCACAAATGTTGCACAGTATGCATATGGGCTGGCTGCTCTTGGACACCAGCTTAATGCCTTAGGTGTTATCGATAACCCTAAAATAGACCTTGATGTGCCTTTGGCTGATGAATTGATGGGGTTTTATGAGAGAATGGGTGACACACTTGCACATCAGTATGGTGGCTCCGCTGCTCATAATAAGGTGATTCTAGCTTGTATTGCAGATGTTATTAGTTCTTTAATTACAACAAGTGTCTTCCTGGAGGTTTTGGTTTGCTTTTTATTTTTTCTCTTGGAACTTCAATGTAGACTGGTCACTGGATTAATTTTTTTTTTTTAAGAATTTAATTTTGTGGTTACAAAGTAAGGAGACTTTATAACTTGACATTTAATCCATGAGCTATGTTTTGGCTGTGTTGGAGTTTGAGGAAGGCAATAGAAGAACATTCAAGGTGGAAGAGTCCTCCATAACTTTTCTTTAATACAATATCAAATTAAGACTTCATACCTTGGCTTACAGGGAATTTTTGTTTGAATGTGTTGACGATGCAAAGGAGTTGACAGATCTTTTATCTTGTATGTAGTTTATATTCCTTGCATATGAATGACACCCTATTGGTGCCTTCATATTTTTCTTATCAAAAGAAGAAAAAAGATGAGGAAGGTGTTTATATCATAATTTTAGAAGCTCGAGCCTATCAAACTAATAGATTTATCACATGAAAAAATAATGTTATCATACAGTTACTTTGGTAAGAGGATTTTCTATTAACAGATCTGGTTATTGGTGTCTAATGATTGATGTAAAATCTATATATAAGAATTGTGTGATCTCATGGAAGATGGGAGGGGGGGGGGTTTGTCAACTGTAACAGAGCAATGTCTCTTATATTTTGCTGTAAGATATGCTGTGGGTTCAGTAGTGGGCTTAGTACATTCTGTTGACTTTGTTGATAGCATCTACTTGTGAATCCTCTCCCACTGATAAATACCCTTGCTGGTCTCCATAGTTTTAATTGAAGCTGCTATTTTTTGGCTATTAATGAGATTCATTATTTCTTATTGAACTGTTGATGATGTTAGATATTCTCTGAGAGAAGGGGTCAGTGGAAGGCTGCAACTCAGTCCCAGGAGTTCTTCAGAACCCTTCAACGGTATTACAGCAATGCATACATGGATGCTGAGAAACAGGATGCAATTAATGTGTAAGTTGTACATTCTGTCTTATTCTCGTACTACTTGATAAAAACACAGGCTGTCTTTGATAAGAGCTTATACTGCCTAAGTTGGACAGATACTCTGTGATTCTTCAGCTAATCAATCTAATTTAGGACTTTTATGTATTGAAAAGGCCAATTTGTTCAGAGACCTCTGAAATATTGTGGCTTGTGCTGAGTTCAAGATCAAAGTTTGGTGGGCATTGAGATAATTGGATTATGTCATTGCCTTTATTTGCTCAGCTTGATCATCCTAGAGTAATTTGCTGCAGTTGTTCTATCAATAATGACTTTAACAACTAAAACTTGAGCAGATTCTTGGGGCACTTCCAACCACAACAGGGTAAACCTGCACTCTGGGAATTGGATTCTGACCAGCATCACAATGTTGGAAGGAATGGGCAAACAAACGTGGATGAAGATGCAAGGTATTTAGATTGCCAGACAAGGCCAAATTTTATATATTACATATTACAGATTGTACACTTAAATGTGTTTCTCCACTCATCACTTTACTATTTGTGGTCAATCTGATTGTATCTCAGTCTTCACCGATGCTTCATTTTGAATGGCCAATGTTTAAGCTAAGTATAATGCCCAGGCTTAGTGTTTAACAGATTTCTGTTATCTTTTGTGCTTTAGAGTGTGACCATGCATTGATGCATTACTTTCTTGTGTACATCTTTCGGAACTCTCTATTAATCATTTCCATATTCTTTTCTCTTTCGGGGTTGGGGGTAGGTTGGTTGTTGTCTGGAGGTACACTTATTGTCATGAGCTCATTGGTCCTATGATCTTTTCTATTAACTTTGCTTTCTTTGTTACAGTAGTGCAAGTTGACTAAACTTGTAGCTCTGGCTTATCCTTTGACTGTCAAATTTTTATTATTCAGGTCCATTTTCAAAAGGTCCTTATCTGATGGAAATATTCTTCGGGAAAATCACTCACCTTTGTCAACTATGAATGTCAAGCAGCAGAACTTTTGCAGATCAGCTTTTCCTGATCAATTTCAAGAGGAAAACAATGTTCTTTCAGAATCATCACCTGAAATATCTACTTGTGAAAGTGATATAGCATTTTCAAGGTCTGATTGCTTCACCTTTTTGTCTGTATTGGAATTTGGAATAAATTGATTGTTTCTTGGAGGATCCATTATTTTCCCCCTAGTGATGGCACTCTATTGAAAAAACAGAAGGAAATCTTTCACTTATAGCAGTTGAAGTTTCGTCCTGTGCTTCTGTCAGATGGAGTCTTCTGCTCTTCTTATAAACATTGTTCTTAAAGCTGTTCTTAATATCTGCAGCAATTAAAGTGATTATGATGCATGTTTGCTTCCTGAAAGCATGCGAAGTTTTCCTTGTAAAAAGCTGCAGCGGTCTCTCTTTTCTCTAGCTCTTCTGCTTCTTTTTTTCCAGTCTCATTTCCTTGATTGATCTGTATGGTTTATAGTATCACTTGTAGAATCCCTCATGGACAACATTAGTCTTGATATTATGCTAACTCATGTTCCCTATTTCACTTACTGGCTGTTCATTGCTGCATGCAGGTACACTCCCTTAATGCCTCGTAGGCAGCTTTTTGGAGATCTGCAAAGAGATCGCTACCTGGAAAGTGATCAAGTTTGCTTCTCTGAACATGGAGATACATTTAATTGCTCAAACTTTGTTGATATAGACTGGCTGTCTTCCTCTGGAAACTCATGCGAAGAAGAGCCATTTGAGAGGTATTTATTTTCTTTATCAATCACCAGGATGAAAAATTTGGTGGAACAGAAGTAAGAAACTGCTGAGCATGAAAGTAGGAATATTTTATTATCGGAAAATGCCAAAAAAATAGGGCTTGGTATAGCAAAAAAGTGCTATGTATGTGTGTGCGCTTCTGTCACATCATGCCTTCTGCTGGAACCGGTGATTGTAGTTCCCTTCATTATTTTTTGATACTTGTGCAGGTCATCATTGCTCACAAACTCTCCAATTTGTGGTCTGTCATCAGAAGATGTTGCCAATGGAATAATGGGTGAAACAACCCCATCCACAAGTGAATATGGTGGATCCAGCACGAAGGTCAGTCCTCTCCACCATTCAGAGAAGACTGAAAAGGCCAAACCCATAAATTAACCAATATGTGTGCCACAATTGATCGACTTAGCAGTCATGTTTTGCCCGTCAAATTACAAACTTTGCCTCATGTTGCTCACAATCACAATAATTAACCGCTGCTAAACTATACCACTAAGGGAGCGTTTTGGTCCATGTTTCCAATTTTTCTTTTTCGCAAAAAAATAATTCTTTTTTTATAAGTTTTGGATCGTTTTGATGTCTTGATCTCAAAAATAATTTTTTAAAAAATAAAAAAACATCATTTTAATGTATTTTGGCATGAAAAACACTTTAAAAAGTAATTGCAATCACACTCTCAACTGTTTTTCAGGTAGCCTTGTTATTTTTTTTATTGACATGTATCAATTGCAGAAATTATTGAGATGCATTTGGATGTGGCTTCTACCAATGTCACTCCCATTTTCAACTCTCTCTAACTAAATTACATACCCTCCATTTTCCTGCTGTTTCTCACCAAACAACCGAAAATTCTGAAGTTGAAATTCCAAAAGCTTCTCATTGTTAAAATGTTCATATTTTCTTGTTCTCTCTGTGTTTTTTTTTTTTTTTTTGACTCCTAAATTGATTCTCAAACCAATTATCTCACATTGCCATAATCGCATTTTACCATCCATGTGTAACTAACAGTGTTCTTCCTTCATTGGCTGTACCACCAATTTTCTGGAATGCAACACATTCTCAAACCCCATCCAACCTTATTCTGGAGCTTGTAAATGGTTGATAAAACCAACGCTGTCTTGCCTCTTGGAACTACAATCATCTTCACAACAAGCTATTAAATTCCTCTATTCATACACCAAACCAAGATATTGTCACATTCATCAATCAACATCCAAGCATCAACAGAAAGAGTAATTCCTTAAATGAACCCTTACAGTCTCAAAATTGATTTCTCCTTCAAAACACCAAGCTTTATGTGGATTTTAAGCCTTTAAGGGTTCTTTGCAAAGCAATTGTCATCAATTATAACAATTGGGATTGTAGAAGCAATCATGTCCTACTTCAACATGGATAGTGGAGGCTTTGTTCAATACACAATTAGTAATGACTAACTTGGTTGTTTCTCAGTTTAGGTGGTCATAATCAATGATCTTTAGAGTTTTGGCATGATGATGAGAAACATCCCAAACCGGATGTGTTAGAACAGAATACATTGTTGACAGTGTCTTTGATGACAATGGTGCTGAAGTGGGAAAATGGTGAAATCGGATGGTGGAGACAGAGGATTAAATGTTCATTAAGTGTTTGAAATTGTGATGGTGAAGATGATTTTTTTATCCCATCCTTTTCTATTTGGAGCTGCCCTTTTATTTTTGTGCATAGGTTTATGGAGGGTGCATTGTCTTGTCATCATTTCTTAATAAGTGGGTCTCAATTCGCATGCCATCGTGTCATGTTGCCTGGTATCTGCTACATGCCTCCATTACCATATATTTTAGCAAAATATGGTACAGCTCAAATGAGAGCACATCTTAGTGGTCTCTTACTAAATTTGGTCGATTGGGGAAGATGTGGCCATTAATTGCAGTTAAACAAAGAAAAAGACAACAGGGTTGAATCAAATAGTTGATGTCATCATTTAAACAAAGGGTTGATTCCCTTGCTACAGTGAAAAACATGTTGTCTTTTAGTCAACAGACAGTACCGAGTTGCCAAAAAAACAAGTTATGAAAAGTATTTCTCTTAGCATCACCTTTATTAAAAGTTGAGTTGAAAAAACTAAATGAGGTCTCATGGAACATATTAAGTTGTTGAATTTCCATAATTTTTTCTAACATCTCTGAGTAATGGCTTTGCTTACAAAGACCCCTTTTTTTTTTTCTTTTAATTCCCCCTTCCCTCAGGGTCTATATGGCCATTAATAATTAAAATTGTTGAAGGTTGATGTCTTAATTTACAGAAGTTCACAATGATATGATTAGAATATTTGAAGGAACCAAACTGCTTCTGTCAGTTTTTCTGAATTCCAGAAAAATTCAACCCGCTCTACATGTTAATTTAACCCTGCTTTCATGTTTTCTACTTTGTAGGAAATTCAGCGAACAGGAACAGAGCTATCGTACAGTAATCCAGCAAACCCCAACTTGCTCGAGGAGTTTTCAGATAGCTTTGTGAACTGGGTAAACCATGGGGAGGCACTGTGCCATTGAAGTTGAGCTCGTTTTCCTCTAAATTATCATATGTACCTCAACCTCATCGGGGTTCATCCTGCTCATAAGATGCTTTTCAAATGATAAAGAGAGGTTGCTGGGAGAGACATGAAAGGGCTTGCATCGGCTGTCTTCTGTAAAATATACGCACAAGTTCTGTGGTGACTGGTGGCATCGTGGGAACCTCGGTGGAACTTGATACCAAAGTACAAAAGAGTAAATAACCAAAGTTGAGACTTGAAAGAATATTCTTTTTGCATCTTTTCCTTTTCTTCTTAACTCCATGCTAGCTGGACTTGGTAGGTTTCAATCTTGTAAATAGCTTAACTGTGCTCGTTGAGAGCTCCTCCGTGTTTAGAAGAATTGAAGATCATTGATTCTTTATTACCCTTTAGGGTTTGGCATGTTGTTTTACGTTTGATGTAATTCATTCGATCCAACCTCATATTAGGAAACAAGTGGATTGTAGAGTAAGAAAAATAAAATAAAATAAAATAACAGCAATGCATATAGGAGTCCTCGATTTATTTATTCCTGCACATGCTACAGCAGAAACATTCAGCTATCCCCGATTTATTTATTCCTGCACAGGCTACGAGGACATGTCAGTCGTCACCTCACAAAGCTGTAGTGATTTGTTGTTCACGGAATCCAGCTTAAATAAACAACTGTTAAATTTCGCCGTGGAATTCACACTAGAAAAGGCAAGAAATTCCGCTGTGAAAATCCTTGCCTGCAGAGTTATGTTTTTTTTATAATTGCCATGTAACAAAACCAGGCTATATGGAAGTGCTTGCCTCGCATTTTCTTGAGGATAGTTTTCGCTACCCATTGGGTTTGACCTTGCACAATAACAAAATAAGGATCCGCAGGGAGTTTGGTTTTTGTTCTATCTACTCTCCATTTGAAATAATTAAATCTAAGCTTAGAAAAATACTTCTTCATCCATAAAAATAAAATAAAAAATATTGGTTGAGGGTTGGGTGATGGGTTAGATAAGCCCTTCACTTGGATTCCACAAGCAAATTAGATTTGATCAACCTTTTATTTCTTCATGATGAAAGTAAATACAAAAATGAATTCTACCAGATTAAATAGCACTAGATATTTGATGGAGCAATTAAAATTGCCATCCCTGATGAGGATAGCCTTTTCCCTTCTAATAAAACGTGAATAGGATGCATCCCAAGTCATTGAAAACTAACAGGACAATCAATTCACCTCTAAAAAACCAAACATACATTGAATTAAATAAGTCTTTCTATTTTTAATTAAAAATATAATAAGTCAGATTTCACATTACCTATATACTTGAACTTAGATGAAATGCAGGGCTTATAAATAATGAATTTCCTAACCCTTTTTTCTTTCAAATTTCTTTTCTCTTTCAATTTAATCTTTTTATATCCTAACTAGATGAAATTAAGTTTTAAATCATCATAAAAATACAAAATTTAAAAATATAGAAAGAAAATGTAAAACGTGGAGAAAATACATAGCTAATCTTAAATTCGCTACAATTTTTATTTTTGTCTCAAAGTTTATTTTATTTATTTTTTAGTTATTGTGTTAGAGAGAGGAGAGAGAAACTTGTTGAAAATGTCTAAGAGAAAGAAAGTTATTGGTTAGGCCATTTTTCAATGAAGAAACTTGTTATTTTGATGGTGGTGGTTTTAAATTTTTATGTGTATGAAATTGCTTAATTACCTATGTACTAAAAGATCTGGGGTGAAACTCAAGTGCTTCACTATTCATATAAACAATGAAGCTCTTGCCCTGATTTTTTTTTATTTTTTATTCAATTTAATCCTTTTATAGCCTAATTAGACTAAAGTAGGTTCTAAATTATCATATAAATATGAAATTAAAAGACCAAGGATTGAAGTATAAACAAGAAGAAATAAACAACCAATCTCAAATTCACTACAATTTTTATTTTGGTATCGTAGTTCATTTTATTTCTTTATTCCTTATGTTAGAGAGAGGAGATACAAATTAATTGAAAAACAACTAGGAGAGAGAAAATTATCAGTGAGGCCACTTTTTGGTGAATAAACTCGTCATTTTTATTGTCAATGGATTCCATTCAATGATGGTGATTTTGAACTTTGATCTTGTCTGAAAAAATAGATCATGATCGATTTAGAGATTTTTTATTCAGGTTGATACGGTTCAGTCCTATAATACGACCCAAGTAAGGTTAGATTCAGATTTTGACGTAAAAAACACAACAGTCCAAGTTTATGGCAACAATCATAATTCTCAATCCGACCGTTGGATCGAGCTAATATTTTATGTGGACTCTCCAAACATGTTTTTCTACTTTAGGTTAAAAATTCAGGTCAATCAGAGTTCGGAAAGGAACCGCAATACTGGTCAACGGAGGCTGTATAAATTTTGTTATTTACTTCCATTTGACTTGTGGACTTCCTATTTGGTTAGGATTCTTTTTCTACAAGGATGTGGTAGCTGGTTTTGGGAATTTTCTAGTTCCACAAGGATCTTTAATGAGCTGCAATATAATCTACAAGTGTAGCGGTGATTCATTAATGTTTCAGAATTCTTTTCTTATAAGGATTCCTTATTCATTCTAGCTACACAAGGAAAGAAGGGCTAGTGGTATTTAATGACAGATTAGTTATTTTTATTATCTTTTTTAATGTTTGGGCTTAATTAAAACTTTTTTTTGAGCTAGGGTCCAAGGCTTGTTTGGATCAGGTTATGGACTTTTCAGTTTAGGGTTTTGGGCGAGTTTTGAGTGGACCTCATATAAGTTCACATACGGGGTCCATTAGGGTTAATTTTTTAAGAACTATTTAAACTCATGTAAGCTAAAATTTCGGCAGCTTTGATGAATATTATTCTAAATTTTTCAGTTTTAACGTGTGTGAGTGATTCTTGCATTCTTCAATTCTTGAACGAACTGAATCTGACTTATCGAAGATTAACTGGCTTCGTGGCGTCATTTTACTCATTTCAATAATGTTGGTGCCTTGGTGCAGGTTTTCATTGTGTCACACTCTTATTAGACCTCTTTCGACTTTCTGGAATCAGATCTCAATCTTGATTGTGGGTTGCGTGATCACGAGGTTCGCATCACATGTGTTATTTTTTTGTTTGTTTTTTTAGTAATTTTGGGGTGTTTTGAGGTTATTAGGTGGTTTACAAAGGTTTTTATGATGCTTAATAGGTAGTTTTGAGTGAAAATAGGTTGAAAAATATATTTTAAACCCAAAAACCCCTTCTCTCATCAATGTGTCGTCTGCAACAACATGCAAAATGCATTTATTTAGTTTTTAAAATAAGCTCACCCTTTAAAGAAGAAGAAAAAAAAGAAGCATGAACCATACATGCCACTTGCCTTATGCCCAAGCATTTGTGCTTTTTTTTTTTTTTTTTTTTATGGCCCAAGCTTGATAGGCCACCTAGGCCTAGTACATTTGATGTACTTTTTTTTTTTTTTCATTTTTCAAATCAAGTGTTTTTGGATTTTTTTCTTTCAGTTTCAAACTTTAATATTTAGTTGATTTTGAATTGATCTTCATATCTTGTTATAATATAATTAAATTAAAAATAATATAATTGAATCTAATAGAGTCCATGACTCGGCTCATAAGTTTGGCGGATTAACATGGGTCAAATATAATATGTCCCTATCTCAATGCTTACAAAAATTTGTATTGAGATATTTTTTAAAGTCAAATAATGACTTTACCGATCATTCAGGCTGCTTTTAGATTGACACGCCTAAATTTTTTTTTGTCATTTTTTTTTTTAGACATATCAAGTTAACTAGGTCACATCAAGACAAGTTCCACATGATTTTATTTAAAACTTGAGCCCTATGGAGCCAAGTTGTTAGTTTTCAAGTTTGATTCGTTGAACTGGTTTTAATAATAACGACAAAGTTTATTACTTTGCCCTTCTAATTATAGATAAGGATGAAGCTCCTAGAACTGTTCTTCGTGGAATGATCGAGGACATTGTTTTGCTTGAGTCAATCTCAACCATCCTTCATGGTTGTACCCTTTGGCCAAGAATGTTTATGTTGTCCTCTTTGCATCAATTTTGTAGTAATTTCAAAAGGTCATAACATATGTTTTTACTAATAATGTAGTACACATGCAATGGAGGGAAATTATATGTTGTTTGACATTTTGGGAGGTGTGGGAGAGACAAAAAAGTAGTCAAAGTTAGGTCAAAATCATGAAAAACAAAGGCTTGTAGAGTAGTCATGCGTGGGAAGAAATATTGTTTTTCATACACCAAAAAGATGTTGTTTTGGTGGTTTGTTTATATATATATATATATATATATATCTATATATATGTATGTATGTATGTATGTATCATTTTAATTAATAGAAATTTCATGTTTAGAATAAGTCCCTCAATTTTATTACATTTTTTAATTTAGTCTTTGTATTTTTTTTTATTTTGGCTAATTTCAACTTATTTCTTCTCAATTTTGTCATTGGTTGCATTAAAATATTCTCTCAATTTCTTTGTCTTTTTTATTTTGGTTATTGTTTTTCTGATTTTAGATTATTTAACCAATTCAAAGGGTCATAACATATGTTTTTACTAATATTGTAGTACACATGCAAGGGAGGGAAATTATATGTTGTTTGACATTTTGGGAGGTGTGGGAGAGAGAAAACAATAGTCAAAGTCCGGTCAAAACCATGAAAAACAAAGGGTTCTAAAGTAGTCATGCGTGGGAAGAAATATTGTTTTTTCATACACCAAAAAGATATTGTTTTGGTGGTTTGTTTATATGTGTGTATGTGTGTATATATATAGATATTGTTTTTCCATACACCAAAAAGATGTTGTTTTAGTGGTTTGTTTATATATATCATTTTAATTAATATAAATTTCATGTTTAGAATAAGTCCCTCAATTTTATTACATTTTTTAATTTAGTCTTTGTATTTTTTATTTTATTTTTTCTAATTTCAACTTATTTCTTCTTAATTTTGTCATTGGTTGCATTAAAATAATCTCTCAATTTCTTTGTCTTTTTTATTTTTGTTATTGTTTTTTTTTTTAGATTATTTAACCAATTTTAACTATTTTCTTAGTATTTCTTCATAATTTCATCAATGACTACATTTTTCTTGTCTTTGCATGTTGCTTTCTTTTTCAATTTGATAACTGGCTTTCAATTTCTATAGTCATACAATTTCAACCATTTTTCTTAATATTTCTTCTCAATTTCCTCCCTAATTGCATTTATCTTGTCCTTTAATATTGCTATTTTCAATTTGGACATGGGCTTTCCAATTTTAAATTATTCAGCCAATACCAACTATTTTATCAAGTTTTCTTTATAATTTCACCTATAATTGTATTTTTTTTCTCTTTCAATTGTATTTATAATTTCACCTATAATTTGATCATTGGCTCTCAATTTCTATAGTCATACAATTTCAACCATTTTTCTCAATATTTCTTCTCGATTTCCTCCTTAATTTCATTTATCTTGTCCTTTCATATTGCTAATTTTTTCAATTTGGACATGGGCTTTCCAATTTTAAATAATTCAGCCAATTTCAACTATTTTTCTCAAGTTTTTTTTATAATTTCACCTATAATTGTATTTTTTTTTCTTTTTTGGAATATATATTGTTTTTGAATATTTTTTTTTCTTCCTTTTTTAGAGATATTTAAAGAGTAAAAAATTGGGTTATGACAACTACCATCTCTTTACAATAGTTTCGAAACAAAGTCTACAAAAAACACTTTTTAATAGGCTTTGCTTAGTAAACTTGTAAAAAAAAACGATAGCACACATGAAAAAATTATGAAATCGAGAGGGGACCAACCTAAAAAAATAAAATAATCACTTAATATTAAAATTCATAAGAGAGATTTTTTTTACTTAAGCTTACAAGAGTCATATGAGACTAAAAAATAAAAATAAAAATGTAACAGTCCTTTGAGATTTAAAAACTAAGAAAAAAATAGGAGTCCTCTAAGACTAAAAAATAAAGAAAAAATTACAAGAGTTCTCTAGGAGTTTAAAAGTAAAATAAAACTTTTGAGGTTCCCTTTCCTTTGAAACTCAATTGTAAGAGACTCATAATGGTAGGGTTTGACTCAAATTTGCAAAAGTTTATTGTGACTCTAAAAGTAAAGTAAAACTTGTTAGAGTCCTCTAGGACTCTAAATTACAGAATAAATAGTAAGAGTCCTTTGAGATTTAAAAGTAAAGAAAGACACACAAGAGTCCTCTAAAACTTAATCACAAGAGTAACATAATGACAAGGTTTAGATTAAATTTGTAAGAGTCATCTGAGACTCAAAAAGTAAAGAACAACTTATAAGAGTCTTTGTTGTGATGTTGCGGTCACACAAATTAACTACCCTAACTTAAATAAATAAGATGGTATAGAGCAAGTAAGAGGTCGATATCATAAGGAAGATCTAATTCGGATCTTTATGTTAAATGATTCAAAGATTGAGGATTTTGAGATTATCTAAACTATGCTAGGGTAAACAAAATAAAGTAATCAAATTAAATTAAAATTATTAAGAGAAAAACCTTAGACTTAGTGAAAAAAAACTATTTTCCTATAAAGAAGGAAAAATAATCTTGTATGAAATCTTCAAGCTTTGACTTTGGACTTAGTGAAGTTAGGTTGCCCTTGTAAAGACCTTTTTCATATGAAAAAAATAATTGTCATGTGGTTTTGATGCTTGGAAAATAAGTTGGACTTGTTTCTTCACAAAACTTGTTTTTGACAGAATTTATGGGTTGTCTTAGAAAACTTATATCTCTTGCATATGAGCTTTTTCTCTATTGATATTTGGTATGTTGATAGATCCTTCAGTCAGGAATTAACAAACCTAAGTTTGCAACAAACTGACTTCACTAGCTCAAGATATTCAAGTTGGAATGACTAAAGATCAAAACTGATAGAATATCATACTTGTCTTTGAAAATTGCAATTTCCATGCACTTCGTCCTTTTTTTTTTCTTACCATATATAGATAAAAGGGTATGGATGTTAGCTTTCTAATTCCACTAGAATCACTTGTGATGCGAACCTCGTGATCACGTGGTCACACAACCCACAATCAAGATTGAGATCTGATCCCGGAAAGCCGAAATAGGTCTGATATTAGTGTGACACAATGGAAACCTGCCCCAAGGCACCAACACTATTGGAATGAGTAGAATGACGTCACGAAACCAGTTAATCTTCGATAAGTCAGATTTAGTTCGTTCAAGAACTGAAGAATACAAGAAACACTCTCACACGTTAAAACTGAAAAATTCGGAATAATAATCATCAAAGCTGCTGAAATTTTGGCCTACATGAGTTTATATAGTTCTTGAAAAGTTAACCCTAATGGACCCCTTATGTGGACTTATATGAGGTCCACTCAAAAGTAGCCCAAAACCCTAAAATAAAAAGCTCATAACTTAATCCAAACAAGCCTTGGATCCTAGCTTAAAACAAAGTATTAATTAAGCCCAAACAAGCCTTGGGCTGTAGCTAACAAAATAACATAAAGCCCCTAATATTAAATCTATGTTCTGCCATGAGAAGAAGAGAATGAACTAAAATAATACAGAACTGATTAAAGGCTTATTTATAGCCTTACATGTAGCCCCTTAATCCTAGAAACAAAAGGAAAACGTAGCCACCATGTTGTTTCCAAGTTGTAGTAGGATTCTTTTGTTTCCTTTGTTGTCCTCATCTCATGGCCAAATAAGGTTGTATTGGACCCCTCTTGCATATGGATAAGATGTATCAGAATCTCCTCTTGATACTCCAATGGACCTTCCAATTCTAACTTGGTGGAAACCTTCAAAACCAATGCATTCAATGCGTCTTTCAATGTCTTTGTCTTGGACCGAGTCATTGGTCCATTTGGAACATGTAATGGGTCCTTAGTGGTGTTTCTGGGCTAGTCCGCATCAACTTGATTTCGACTTTTACAGCTCAAGTTCTACGTAAAACATTGATCAAATGTCAAATTTATCTATATTCAACATATGCTAGAACATAGTCTGAATTTTATCTTCAAATTATTTATTTTCAAATCTTACATCCAAAAGTACCTTCAAAACTTAAAACAAAAAAATATCAAGACATTTTATATATTAAACATGGGTAAAATACTATGTAAATATGGGTAAGACTGTAAAATAATATGGTTGCATCAAATACCACCACACTTAGCTCTTTATTCTTAAGAATTGAGAGATAAAATCAAACTTAAAAAAGTCCAAAGTAAAACAAAAAAAAAAAAAACCTTAAAATACTTAACACTATAACTATGACTAATCTCTTAATCTTCCATCAATGTCCAAAAGGACATGCATTATGAACAAGAATATAATCAATAAGGATAAAAACATGAATTTTCATGAATTTATTCATATATGAACTTCAAAACTCAAATAATCATTGGAATTTAAATGAAATTTGTTCCATGCCAAAATGATAGGTCCTCTCATTGATATACACTCTAACACTCATGTGTTTAAATTTTTCAAATTCAATTAATAAATATATTCTACCCATAAGCTTTCTTTTCAATCTCATCTTAAAAGGTTTTACTTTTCGATTGTAAAGGGGCTGGGGTTAAGATAAGGTAAAAAAAAAATAAATAAAATGCTAAAACCAAAAGATGTAGAGCATTTTATAAAAATGAATTTTGAAACAATATATATCATCAAAGCATATAAATTCACCTTTTTAAAGCATTGATACTTCTTTTGGTTTCAAGCTTCATCAACATACAACTTTGAGAACACAATGGAACAACTTTTTTTATATTTAAAAGTCTATATTTGGCAACTTTTTTCATTCTTTTCATCAAGTATCACTTTTTTTTTCATATAATTTCCAACCATAATCACATGAAATATCAACAAATATATGTTTTACCAATCTTTGGCCATGAGAAAAAGAAAACATGTAAAAAGTTAAGGCTTATAACATGGGTAAAGCAAAGAAAATATAAACAAGCTCAATAGGGCTCATTAATGATAATATGCTTCAAGTTGGATTTTTTGCTCAGTGGTTAAAATTTCTAATATCTTTATCATCTTTATGCACATATGTAATATGAATATAATCTTAACAAGACATGAAGAAAGTTCTAGAGATACATATCATTGAAAGAATACACACATCAAAGAATATATTGTTGAATGGTCAAAAGCTTACATTGACACAATACTATTAAGGCAACATGATATATTTTCAAACTCAATCCCTAAACTAAATAAACTTTAAAACTTGTATGCACACTCATTCATTTGATTTATATTTTCATCGATCTCAATAAATTCTCATATATAATATTTATATTCTCATTATCAATGAGAGTTCAATAGATAAAACTTAATACTTAAGGTTTGAAAACATTTTTTTTTCAAATGTTAATGGGTTTTTTTTCAAATAAAACATAGAGAAACAATAAAGAAAACCAAAATTCCCACCCCCACACTTAAACATAACATTGTCCTCAATGTTGAAATAAAAGAAAAAAGAGTAGAAAAGAATGGAAAACATAAATTAAAATATGAAAAATAAAAGATAAAGAAAAAAGAAAGCAAATCTGAATTTTTTTATATAAGTCAGGTTGCTTCCTAATAAGCATTTTTTTCTTATGTCATTGGATTGACTTATTTCATACTCATAGCTCATATATTGGTTCAACACTCTACAGAAGCGGTGAGTTATGTCATCTAAACTTCATAAAAAGTTTTCAATCAATGCCATTGACCATGAGCACTTTGTTTGTTTCTACACTTATAATATCAACTGCACCATAAGGAACAACATTAAAAATAATAAAGGGTCCAATCCAACGAGAGCACAACTTATCAAGAAAAAATTTCAAATATGAATGATAAAAAAGAACTTTGTCTCTAACATGAAACACCTTTTCTGTAATCATTCGAACATGAAGACTTCTGGTCTTTTCTTAGTAAATCCTTGTATTCTTATAGGCCTCATTTTGTATCCCTTCCAACTTTTACAATTAGAACTTCCTTGCAATCTCAGTAGCATCATAATCAAAGACGTCCTCATTTCTTTCTTTTTTTCTTTTTTTTTTTTCCCCTTAGCTATTGGATGGTTCATAACACCTCAATTAGAACTTCTCTTTCTTGACTTAGACTAGATTAACTTTTCTCATCTTAAACTCTCTCTCTCTCTCTCTCTCTCTCTCTCTCTCTATATATATATATATATATATATATATATATATATATATATATAGCTCAGGTATTTTAGATCATTGACCCGATTTTTAGTGTTATATATATATATAGATCTAAAATACCTGAAAATGATCTAAAATATCTGAACTATTTTTGTTATATATCATTTTCAGGTATTTAGATCATTGACCCGATTTTTAGTGTTATATATATATATATATATATATATATATATTGGCATTCTCTCAAGCTTGGCTCTCATTGTTTCTTGCCTTACCCCTCTATTTATAAGCAAGGATGAAAGCTTCTAGAACCTTTCTTAGTGGAATGATCATGCATGTTATTCCTTTTAGGTCAATCTCAACCATTCACTTTGATTTTACGCTTTGGTCAAACATCCTTCTTCTTTTAATTTATGTAATTGATGGATTTTGAGTTATATCTATGAGTTAAATAATTGTGCTCATATCTAATTACATTTGTCTGTGAATTTATTGAATGAGAATTGAATAATCAAGAACTAAATTGTATGAATTAAACTGTAAAAGCTCTATTTTATTCTTGAATTGCATGGTATGGCAAGTGGATATGGGCTTAAAGTCAATGTTTTCATTTATTTTTAGATTTTATGTTTAAAGTTTTTACACTTGCATTTAATTCTATGGTGTGATAGTTGGGTATAGACTTAAAGGCCAATATATTTATTTTCTTGGATTTTAGGTTATGTATTTTTAAATTTGTATTTTTTGGTAAGTGGTGTGAGCCTAAAAATCCAAGTTGAAATTTACTTTTGTTTTCTTGGATATGGGTCATTAATTTGGTAATGGGTTTCAAGTCTAAGCTGCTTCCTTCTCAAATGGATTGTAATGATCCAATGCTTTTTTAAATTAGAGATTGAGATTTCTTCAATATCAAAATCAATATACCTAGAATTAATAGAACAGGCCTGCCAATCAACATCCAAACTAGGATAGACAATTGAACAACACAATAAATTTTCTAGAGTTAAAAATAAATGGTAATTTCATTATGAAAGTATGTTAGAATAAATGTGATCTTTATCCTAATTGTACAATCAATCCATGGCCACAACTCTTACAACTAATGTTAGGTTTTTTTTTTTTAATTTTTATTTAAGAAAAAATAAGCGCTAATATTACTTATACGAACTATCTTTTCAGCAAGTGAGATAATGTTAATAATCTCTTAAATTTAGTGTAAAAGAATATTTATTAGTTTATTAAAATAATCACTAATAAATTTATTTTATTATACTATGCAAAACTAAGAAGACAAATAATCATATCAATAGGTTGACCATGCTTCAAGCGAAAGGAATGGTCATCTTGATAGACGACTAAAAAGAAAAAAAAAAAAGAAAAAAGGGAGGAAATAATCATCTTAACATTTTGACCATTTGAACCTATTGTTTTCACCGCTTAAAAAGGTTCCTTTGTGTTCATAGACGTGTAAATCATTTTTTAAATCTTATTTAAATTCATTATAACCCATCGATGTGAGACTTGAGGTAACATTCTTCCCTTTTAAAGACGACACATCATTATCACAATCAAGGATCGAGCCTTGGACGACGAAAGATTCTAAAGAAGGTTTCCATCGGTTCAAGAGGCAGTTCTCACTATTTCCCGGCGAGGGTTCCTTTTGAAATCGTAATAAAATTGAATATAAAAGTTTTTTGGGCTTTTGCATTCATTCTGTGCAAGAATCGATAAACAAAATAATAAAAAATTGGATCCAATGGATCATCCTAAATATTTAACTTTATGAAATCTAACCCTAGAATCCCTCTAATCAAACCCCATAAATCAATATTCTAATCAAAATTCCATGGATCGATCGAATCTTACTATTCCATAACACAATAATATCATATGGATAGTCTTACTATATCATAACACAATAATCTAACAATTATTTCAATAGTAATTGCCGGCAAAACTAAAAATAAATAAAAATAAAAATTGAAAGGGTCATCTCTCACTATGGTGAACAACTGCTAAACTAAAGGAAATGAATGGTCTCATGATAGGGTCACCACCAATAAAAAAAAATAAGAAAAAGAAAAAAAATAGTCATTACATCTCCACATGTAAACTACTTGCGAAACTAATGTCATCTCAACTCTGCAAAGTTTAAGATGAAGAATGATCATCTAAATAGTATGATTGCCTGTAAGACCGTCAGCTTCATAGGGTGATTGATTATCTATGATGCTAAAGGAAAGGAGTCGTTATCTCGACAAAGAGACTATATATGTAGAGTATTTTAAAAAGAAAATTCTCATCTTGACAGGGCAATATCTTATAGAATATTCTGAAAATTAAAGTTTATTAAGTTATTAAAATATGCCCTTAGTTTTAACAACACTTGTACATAAATTCGAAGCTTGATGAAAGCTTCTTGGCTCTATATAAATTTTCTTGAAATTTTGAAAGATATGTTTGCTACCAGAATTTCTCTATTTTATCGATGAAATAATACGTCGATATTTAGATATTGATTCTGTCAAAATAACTTCTAACAATAAAATCACGTAAGATTATTGTTTGTCAAAAAACTTATTGCCAGTGTTTTTTATTATGTCAATCATTTCATTGATAATATTATCAATAATAAAATTATAGTTGTTGGCGTCATTCTGTCCGTAATACCATCGATGAGCATATCATATTACCAACATAAAATATTGTTTGTAACTTTGTCGGTGAATACATGTTGTCAATGACATTTGCTATAATTTTTTTTCAACTCTTTGGAATTCTCCGAGGGATTTATTTCATTGATGATTTTGTCTATCATATTGAGTGGCATTTCAAGTAAAGTTTTTTCAACTTTCTGGAACTTTTCGATAGAATTAGTTCATTAGTAAGTCCATGAATAATCTATTTAAATTTCTTTAAAAAATATGTATAATAAACAAAGTAGAAAAAATTAAAATAAAAAACCAAATATTTATTAGAGATTTTAAAATCCATCATTTTAAATAAAATTCAACTAAAAGAGAGGTTGAAAGAGAAGGAGATGGTGGGTCTTTATCCAGATCAAAGGGGGTAATGAGAATATTTATTAGAGATTTTTAAATCCATCATTTTAAATACAATTCAACTAAAAAAAAGGGGTTGAAAGAGGAGGAGGTGGCGAGTCTTTATTGAGATCAAAGGGGCAATGAGAATATTTATTAGAGATTTTAAAATTCATCATTTTAAAAACAATTCAACTAAAAGAGAGGAGTTAAAAGAGAAGGAGGTGGCGGGTCTTTATCAAGATCAGAGGGGGCAATGAAGTGGACCACATACACCACCCATGTATAATTTCAATTCCATGTACAATTGCTAGAGTTCAATTGTCACAATACTAAGTCATTTTGTCTCAACATTAAGATGGGTCGTCTAAAACTTGTTGGTTAAAAATCGCCTAGAACTGATTATAAGCATCCAACGATTGAAACAGTATGAGTTATCTACAAATCCTCGGCCGTAGTGTTTGAGATACTATAAACTTAATTTCTATTTGGTCCACCAGATGATCCTACCTTTAACCACAAATCCGAATCAAGTTTTGGATGGGTCGAGGGATTGACCCCATATCTCTCCTACAACCGAGTGTTATATGTTTCCTGGAAAAAAACAAAACAAAACAAAACAAGTTAACATTTTTTAAAAAAATAATAACTTAAGAAAAAAATTGTTAAAATCCAACTTGCCACAAACTTGTGAGCTCAATTATCCACAAGTTGTTGCACCCCTTTTCGATGGTCAACATTTCATACATGAGTTTCTACAAAAAAAAAAAAAAAAAAAACCTTGTCTTGGTTTGCATTCAAGAGTCGAAGCCTGCAAAAGGAAATCGCTATTTGTTAAATATTTTCATATAAAACAACAATATAAAAAAATAGATGTAATAAAAATAGAGTCTTACAATCCGCTTCGCATGTAAAATGAATAGAATGGATTCACTAGTGTGTGTGTGTGTAGGGTAATTAAACCATGAATGTTCATGTTTTGGTTATCCTCACCGAAATGCAACCACCACACAAAACACTTGGACATCACATGCTGGATGTAATTTGCCCATATAGCCTCCAAGACATGCAATGGTCTGAAATATCTCCAAAAATAGCCAAAAGACATTTTAGTATATATATTTTTTTTTTTTTCATCTCATACAAAAAAATCACACAACTTATATGGTAGAAATGAATTATAAGTTAAGATAATTAAAAATAAATTTAGTATTTAAATAAAAAAATAAAAAAAATTAAATTCAATCTTACCTAATTGCATTATTCTCTCAAACCCTCTTAACAACAATGTTGTCAACCTTATCATTGCAAAACCTTTCCTTGCAAGTCAAATTTTTAAAAGAATTAGTTCATTAAAATTAATAAACTAACTGAATTAACATAATAAAAAAAAACATTTAAGTATATACTAACCTTAAACTTTCTAAATATTACATCAATCATGGGTTTCCATTTAAGGTTTTTAGGAATCTAACTCTATTGAAACAATGGCACTTCCATCAATGATTTCATCATCGATGTTATCGTGTAGGCACCCTTGATATTTGTAAACCTAAAATTCAATTTATTAATTGAAATTAATTTTTCAAAAACTATTAATTGTTCTTTATTTTTTTTAATCATACAGGAAAGGCAAAAAAAACTTAAATTTTGTGGTCGGGCTTCCATTGGGCAATGTACTTCCTAGTGTATACATCTCACTCTAAATAGACCCCCCTCGATAAAGCACATCGCACTCGATGAGCCTACATCAAGAGAGGTTATTTGCGCCTTAGGTGTCTATTCATGGTTGGCACCTAACGACTCATGGTCATTAAAATAACTGTTATAAGAACTAGTAGTGCTCTTATTCGTATGATACATAAATAACTTTTTCCTTTGTATCTACTCAAATTAAAGGATTAAAAAAAGTAATAACATTCCTATTTAAAAAAATGATAGCACATTCTTTATACGAGAGACTACTTACAATTTAACAACTTGCATATACGCCTCATTAACATGTAGTCACAAACTGATTAATTTTATTTAAAACAAGTCCTTCTTCCAATCGATTTCTAAATAAATAAATAAATAAATAAAGCCCCATAAAAATATAAGGAATTAACCAAGGTATTATGTTTTCTAACAATTTGGCTAATTTTCTAGAATTTCCTATAATTATATAAACTAACAATCTAGCCAATTTTTTACAAAAATTTTAAAAAAAATTCATATCTCCATCACACAAATTTTATTTTGCATATTTATATTTTCCACACACATGTTGCATTACAAGCAACCTGCGACAATTTCTATTGAATTTCTTACAATTTTAAAATAAAATTGATTTTATATGAGTAATTTTAAATTACTTTTAAAATTAACATGTTTTCTACCAAGTTATTTGTATATATATATTAATTTCACAACAATATAAATTACCGTTTTAACCAAAAATAAATTACATAACTAACATAAATTCAATTTACAAAATAAAATATTTAATTAAAATTTTACATTAATGAAAACAAAATTAACTCCCTATAACAAATAAAATATATATAACCTCAAATAAATTTTACATAATTTAAAATAAATTTATCTTTTACCCAATATGCATTTCCCTCCTATAATGACAATTTATATTTCATAAAAACATATTGACAATATTTTTTTAAAAAAAATAACCTTACTGGTGTTGATGGAGCGAGAGAGGAAGAGATTGAGAGTGGAAAAAAAAATGATCAACCCATAAACCTTGGCAAACAAAATAATAAAAAAAAAAAAAAAGGAAATTTACCTGGTATGGAGTGTTCTCATGTGAGGATGGAGTGAGGAAAAAAAACAAATGAGATGGAATAAGGAGAGGATGAGAATGGTGATAGAGAGAAAATAAAGGGAGAGGTTATAGAGAGAGTTTGAGAGGAAGAGAGAAGATGGGTTGGTGTTTTAAAGTAAGGGATTCTGGTTTTTTAATTGGGGCTCCCAACAGAATTATCGATAGACATTAAAAAATTATATTTTTTTTTAATTTCCATCAATAATTCTATTTATAATTAAGAATTAAACTTTCAATTTAACCTGAAATTTTCCAAACCCCTAAAAAAATATTCATCAATGAATTTTCAGTCTGCTAGTGATTCATTTAGTAATTGTCAATGGTATAGGGGTGTAATTTTTTTCTTACTCTCTGGAACTTTCCAACATAGTTAATCCATCGGTGATTTCATCTATAATTTTGTCATCATCATGTCCATCATAATCTTGTACATTGAGTTGTTGCTCATCCATATCATCATATTCATCAATTTTGTAAATCCACTAATTATCAATATATCATTCAACTCCTCAGCATCAACATCAATAAAAGTATTTTCAGCGATAAGAAAACTTGAATTTTCTTTGAAGTAGGTAGATGAAGCAACTCAGTATGGATTAACTAACTCATCAAGTTGAAAAATATCATCTCTCACATTAACTCCATCATTACCATCATGAACAACTTGAATATGACCCCTAGGTTTGGTTTTCATTACAAACAATCAATCAACCCTAGAATGATGCTTTCTAAGAGAAGGAGTGTTTATGTTATAAACTTGTTGACATTGCTTGGTGAAAACAAAAACAACATCAATATTATGAAACTTGACCTTTGTATTAATTTTAACCAAACCATGATGGGGATCTACTCTGATTCTTTTATCGGTGGTATCATACCAATAACATTTGAATAAAAAGATTGTTTTGCTTGCTATGATATTGCAATTTAATCAACTTTTCTAACTTCTCATAATAATTAACTTCAAACTCATTAAAAATCGATCCCTTAACACAACCTCCATGGTTATGTTTTTCTACCCTAACCATACTCTTCAGTACGAAAGATATGCCCATTGATGAAATACTCATTTCAGCATTTCACTTTTCTTTCAGGATCCAAATATAGTAAATTCAAAATACCAATATCATTCCCTCCCATTTAGGGGTGAGCAAAAAAACCGAATAACCGATTAAACTGAGAAAATTGGAAAAAAATTAACAAAAACATCAAACCAAAAAAAAAAAAAAAACTTAATTAACCGATTAGAAAATCACAAAACATTTCCAGTTTGGTTCGGGTTTAGTTTCATTTTCCAAAGTCTGAAACCGATTGAATCGAACCAAACTGGCCCAATTCAACTAGGCTAGCACTTGAAAAAAAACAAGTATAGGTAGCATACTTTCTTTTAACCCTAAACTTAAATCAGCATTCTCAGTCGCCCCCTCTCCCTGCTCTCTGTCTCTCATCTCTCAAATTTGTCTTATTCTTCTCAGATAACAAAAATCTCTCTTTCGAAAACCAAATATTCTATACATCTTTGCAATCAGCCAATCTTCCTAGCTTCAAATCAATTAGTGATGAATCCTGACTATTAGATTCCATAAGAGAATTCGAATGATTGGACCTAGATTCCATTGATGAATTGGAGCTAATCATACAATTAGAAGAGCCTACTACTACGTTACTTGAATCAATACCAACACAACTACCACCAAAAATCCCTAGAACCGTTTTGCTACCATAAAAGGGTTTTCTTGGGATTTTAAAGATACCAAGATCTAAAGACTCTGCACTCTCAACCGCTTCTGTATCAAATCCTATCGATGCTTTTCTTGTCTCATGCTTTATCTCTCATCTCTCAAATCTATTTTCTTCTCCTCCATGCTCTTTGATGATTTTACATTTCAATAACTTTTGATTTTCTCTTTGTTTTTTTTGCAGTCAAATTACTTCTTTTCTTTCCTTTCCTTTTGTTTTGCATATTTTTTCGCTAGGTTTAACTTCTGGGTAAGGATCTATCGAAACAAAAATTAGAGTTAATTTTCTGGAAAATGGAAGAAAATACAAAAATAAAAATGTTAGAAAATGTGGTCAATATAAAACCCATAAAAAACTCAACCAGAATAATTTTAGTTTAAACCGGTTTGGAAACGAAAAAAAAAACAAGTCAAACCAAGATTAATCGGTTTGAACCGGTTTTCGGTTCAGTTCGGTTCAAAAACTTTAAAAAAACAATAATTTTGGTTTGGTTGTTTATTTTGGTCCAAAACCAGATCGGACCGAACCAAACTGAAAATACCCAGCCCTACTCCCAATTGATAAATATTGTACAGGATTACAATCGTTAACATTTTAATAGAAAGGTGTAATGAAATTAAGTTTTATGAGATAAGAATAATTAAGCATCAATATCAATAAATTAGTCATCTTGTAATTAAAAAATCTGAAATTCAGTCAAGTGTGAGTTTTGAGATAGTAAAAATTGACGATGTTGCCTACAAAAAATTCTTCAATATATCATTTTATGAGAGTATAAGAGAAAAAATGTTCAAAAATAATGACATGTTAATTATTATATTTACTAAATAAAAGGTCTAAATAGCACATAATTGTGTGCTTATCTAAATTTGATTTATGTTAAGTATCTTCTCCTCACTGCATTTTTTGGTATAGGTCATCCAAGATCAAAAAATATTGACAAATTTCCACTTAAAAGACATTTTTCCACTGTCATCATGTCTTGAAACGCGTTTGATTCTTGCTTCAAGTGAAGCTCGAAGTAGCACGAGATAAATATTGAGATCTCTTTAATAATATAAGCCTTGTATATCGAAGCCTCAATATGCACATTGATTTTTACTTCTCTCTTAAGGTTGAACAAGTATCTGCATGGAATTAAATGAATGTTTTAATTTTTTTTTTTAAGACAATATAAATTTATTTAGGATGCATATATAATCCCTAACCTCTTGAATAGATACATCCATCTGTATTGAACAGGGCCTTCAACGTTTTTCTCAAATGATAAATGTATGGGTAGATATTACATTGAATTGAAGAAAGATGGAGAGAATATCATCTCAAGTTTGCAAATTGTCTAAATGATATTCATTTCAAACCTCTCCATGTGTTGAGTATGCAACCTGTTATAGCATATATATCTCTAAAAAAAATGACTGGTCTTTGTGAGTGCATCTCATATCCCTTTTAGCAATAAATCCCAATAAGCAAGTGAAATAAGTGCTTGCATAAACACTTGGCAGTCATGACTCTTTATTTTATAAAATTTACAATCCTTTAAATTCATCAATCTAGATATGTTTGAAGCATGTCCATCAGAAAAACATGGACTCTTAAGTCATTGGTAGACAAAGTAATTATGCATTCTTATCTAAGGCGAAGTGGGCTTAATTTGGACATGACGACTTATGACCCATCATAAACCAACTTCATATTCTTACGGTAACAAAACAAAGGTATATTTATTATAGCCTTCATGTTGTCATTTGCCTTTCCTTTCATGTTCATAATCATGTTAAAAATATTTTTAAATACGTTCTTTTTAATATGCATAACATTAAAATTATGGAAAAGAAGATTATCTTCCAATAAAGAAGCTCCTAAAAACACTTTACTTGATTTAATTATGGGTCACACCAAAGCTAAGAAACTTTTATTTATCGGATTGAAAATCAAATATAATGTCATTGTATTATGACACTATGTCATACAATTCTTCACTCGACAGTATTAGCGGTGCAACATCCCTTTCAACTTTACCAACAAAGAAGTCATTTTTGTTCTTTTTATACTTGAGATTGGTTGGAAAGAACAGCCATTGGCAATTAAAAAGAAGAAGAAGAAGCTTTTACCACTATTTGTTAATGTGAAGGCCTTGTTTTTTTTTTTAAACAGTATGGACATACTAACTTTCCATGCATGCTCCAACAAAAAACCATTCAATACATAGAAAAATGATTGATAGTCCACATCAAAGCTGCTTTTACCTAAGAATTTTGTTTCCTCGAGATATTATAAGTCAAAGTCATTGATGACCATAACTGCTTCAACTTGTCAATCAATGATCGAAGACAAACATCTATATTCTAACATCGACTATTAGGATCAGTTATAACCACATATAAAAATATAAACATCGGTCTCATACATATCCCTAGTAACAAGTTGTAAGTTATGAGTATCATTGACCAACAAGAATAAGGAGTAGCAAATGGCCCGAATGGATTGAATCTGACTGTATACAAACCAAGACACGTGTTCCTTGATTCCATTGAAAACTGAGGATACACACTATTAAAATGTTTTTAGGCTTCACCATTGGAAGGGTGCATCATCAATCCATCCACCATATCATGTGAATGATGTAATGTCATGTGTTCAACTGTCTTTGGTGACATAAACAACCTTTGTAGCCTAGGTGTGGTTGGAAAGAGAAGTATTAAGTTTTCTATATGCGACAAAAGTCATTCCCCTACTAGTTTTGAGTTTATAATGAGCATGGTCACAAGTTCTACACTCGGTCAAATATGTATTTTCAAGATAGCACAATGTGCAAAAGTTTGGACACATGTTAATTTTCTGTTTTCTTAGGTCAAGAGGTTTTATCATAGATTTAGCAGCATAAAAGTTCTAGCCTATTCCTTTCAGGTAAAATGCTTCACACTCATTCGACAATTATATCGTAACTGACCTCCCTTAGCCCATGCTCTGACCTAATGGTGAACACATGTCTAATGACCAATAATTTATTGTAATTTGTGCACCCATCTCATAATGGTTTGTCAAAGTCTTTCAAAAGATCAAAAAACATGGTCGTGTCTGCATTTGGTTTTTCATCCATGATTGAACATTCACTTACATAACTTTCATTCATTCATATCACACCAATAACAATATTCCTGTAAGGACTACCATTGTCATCTACAACTCCATACACATTGTTAGAACTAGAAGTTGACTTGACCATACTTTTTATCATGGTCTCGTAAGAAACATATGGTTCTCCATGTGTAAACCAACATAAGTACCTTAAATCTTTTTTTGTAAAAGATGCATCATTATAACATCGGATTGAGAAAAATTTTATTTTTACACCTCTTACACAAACATCTAATGCCGCCTTTATTGATATTTATTGGATTAGATAGTGCGTAATTAATAAAACTCTCAACTCCATCACAATAATCCATCCTGCGTAACCCTTTGGGTGAAACTCGATATATCAAGAAAGATCATCCATTACTTATATTAAACTCATATAGAATATTGATGACAACATGTATTAATTATGTGAACTAAATAAATTAGCTAACATTAGTTTAACTCAAACTTCTTAAATCAATTTTAATAGTACTCTTAAATCATTATCAATTTTCTACAAAAAATTAAATTCCTCCATATTTACCAAAATTTTCAACTCAACAGTAATTGACAAAATATGAAACATACTCATTAAATAAGTCATTATTTACTTCATTACAAAACATCTAAGTCATAAAATCAAAATCAATTTCATCAAATTACAACTTTTTAAAATCCCAAACAAACCCTAATATGTACAAATCATGCTTTTATATAGCAAATCTATATGGGACAAAGCTATAATACAAGTAAACACACAAAAAAATACATATAGTACATCAAACTGCCATAAAAATTCAAATTGAGTTCAAACAAAAAATGAGTAATTTTGCTTACTTGATGTGGCGAATCCACAAAAAAAAAACAAAATTAAACTAGAACAAAGATGCTGACATACAGAGTGTTGTGATGACCGGATTTGTGATGATAAGAGTTTGATTTGTGATAAAATGAGGGGTTTTGTTGTTATTTACAGGGGAAATGAAGGGAAATGGGAGAGGGGAAGAGGGGGGTTCACCCACCAGGTCATAACTTAAATATTATCATAGATATTAGCGACGTGTTTATTTTATCGGCAATACCTTCTATAAGCATGACACATCAATTTTATTTTATTTTTTATTTCTTCGTTTCCCACATTTTTCATAACTTTTAACTAGGTAATGTTTCGAGTTTTATCCCACGCACTTTGCAAATTTAGACTATCAAAGAAGAACCTGAGAAATAAATAACTTGGTATCGTGATTACTAATTTTTTTTGGAAGATAACTGATTTTATTAAAAGAAAGCTACCACTTTTATTCTAGCATTTGAAATACACTTTTGTGTTGGTGTGAAAAGCGATCCAAGTCTTGGATTATAATAAATAAATTGTAGTCGTATTTAAGAATTATTTGATTTGGAAATCCCAAGGTACTAGTAATTAAGAAGAGGTGGGGGATTTGGTTGATAACCTTGATGTGTTGCTCATCATTATTTAATAAATAATCCATTTCGAGTTGTTTTTTCTTCTCACAATATTATTTTATTAATGTAGGCAAGAGCATCCTCTCACATCTTGCAGGAGCTTTTTAATAACAAATAAGAGACCATCGGATCCAAGCATTGCATTGAATGGGTACAGAGACCACTAGAGTAGTTTCTTTTTCCCAAGAGACAGACAGTCGTTCTTGCGCATGTCATAAAGTAGTTAACTGTTTAATGGTCTCTGGTTGAGTCAATCTCACTTGCAGGGTGTTTTCATATAAAAGTCACATTTCTTATTAAATGTTAAAGATGCTGATTCAAATCATTTGAACATGATCATGTATTAATTGAATTTTCAAAAACTAAACGTATAAGAAAATAATATAGGAAATTCAAGATCCAATATACCAAATTAGTTATTACAAAAGCTACTAAAATTCTTTACTCCAAAAGGCCCGAACTCAAGTTCAAGTTTTTTTTTTTTTTTTTCTCTCCTACCTGATTGAAAGATAGTTTAATATTATATATAAAAAGATTCCAAGCATGGGGCTGACAAAGAAAAATAAAGGTTAGGATTTATGTCATGTTTAACAATAAAGATGTTGTGAGCATAGATGGTAATAATTATATTTAGAGTTTTTTTTTTTATTCGGCACAATGAAAAATTAGAAAAATGACAAGTTTAGAATGTATTTAAGGAAATAGCACACTTTGGTAACTTACCAACAAAATACGGTCAAAATGTGTTTTTCAACCTCAATTTCTTGCCACAAAAAAACCAATCTAGAATTCATAATTTACAAATCTACACGCTTCACAATTTATTAAAATTAACTATTTATAATTCATAATTAAACATAATGACACATAACATTTGATTAAATTTAAATTAAATTAATATTTTTTTTATAAAACCAAAGCATATAATCTAAATACATTTAAAAAATCACCTTAGTTCATGAACAGGTATACAACACCTCAACTTGTTTAACTCACTGATAGATTTATATCGCTCATAAAGAGGATGAGAACCGACAAGGACTATGAAATGATCCATTAGAGATTTTGACTGAGTTATTTACATGATCAAGGGTCAAGAATATTAAAGAGCTGGTTTTGGGTTTGATTTTTCGTAATACATAGTTTTCTACTAATAAACGTAATTTCTAATCTAATTGTTGGATTTGTCTATAATTTGACCAATAAATTTCAAAGACTTTGTTTTATATAGAATTAGAATTTTATAGCATTAAAAGTGTGGAAAGGTCTTATGATAAAATCTAGAAGTTATTATGCAAGAATAGTATTATTTTTTTAATTGATTTTAAATTATTTTTTTTATTTATGAATTTTATATAATACAGCTTTTTTTTTTATTTTGCATGGATTCCTTGTGTGGAATGGACATATAGGCAGCAGCCTGAGGAATTATTTAAGCAAGTGGTTTCTTTATCTAACAAGTCAAAGTTCCAATATTGATTAAGGATTCCAAGTCATCAGCTTTTCCATGTGTTTCTCGAGGGAATAAAATCCGCAATTCAAGGGGACCAAAGTGAGCACATCACATATTTATGCAGGGGAGGTTTGTTTCTGCAACTTGTTTGGGGTCATGTGTGGCAGCAGTGTTATTTATTATAGTTTTGTATTTTTATTATTTATTTTATAAACTTTGAGTTATTTTATTTGAGTTTTAATTTCAGTTCATTAGTCTATTAGAGTTAAGTTTATTTTGATACTATAAATATTTTTTTGTAAGGATTATTATTTAGATTGAATTATTATTGATTTTGCATCAACTTTTATATGCTTGTACGAGAATTGCTCACATCTATTGGTTCTTTATTAAACAGTCTTGAACTTATTAAAGATCACTTGTCTTTCTAATGTATTTTCTTATACTTTTAATTCACGATTTCTTATGATTGTTGGGTTGGAGTCTTCATTCCAATAATTTCGGTGTCTTAATTTAGATAATCATTGTTTTAAGTTTTTGGTATCCTTAAATATGATTTTAAGTGCATTATTGGCTATAACACATCCTATCTCATCAAGTCCTTCACAAGTAGTGGTATGCTACTATTTAAGCCTCTCATAATAAATAATGCACATAATGAATGCATTAATTTGCACTTGCCATTGAGATTATTGTCATTGTGGATAGAGAGAGAGAGAGAGAGGGTGGTGGTGTCGCACCTACTAGTTTGTGGATTCGCAATGGGGGAGAGAAGGGTGGGTCGATCACTGTAGAAGAAAAGGGTCATGAAGGAGAAGAGACACGAGGAAAGAAAAGGAAGGGAAAGGGAACAGGAATGGGAACGGGGTTTTAATCTTATATGAGTCGTAAGCGACGTGTACGACTCACAAGTTGTAGATATTGCATGCAACTCGCCAAATTATTTTATCTTTGTAAATATTTTTTAATAATGTCATTTTCCTTTTTTTATTACTGTGCTAAATTCAGAAAGAAGAAAGGAAAAAAAAAACCCTTACATGTAAATAAGAATGTCATGTCAACCAATATATGCTCCCAAACCCTATTTAAATAAAAGCTAAATAGGTGGACTACGACCAATTTTTTCCAACATAAAAAAGGATGTTGAGACGATGTAGTTCTACAAAAAACAAAAGAAATTCAAGATTCGGGTTATTGACTTGATTGGGTTTAATAAGCTTGAGTAATTTAATAATATGAATAAAAAAATACAATGATAAAAGAATCCGACTCAAAACCATTTGAGTTAGCATGTCAAACTTGTGACATGATTATGATACCAAAATAATCTCATTGAAAGCAAGTTGAATAAAACTATGAAACTCAATTATCTACAATCCAATGTTGAAGGAAAAAACTAAAACACAATTTTAAATTTAAAAAAAAAAAAAACAAATCAAATCGGGTTAACCTATTAGCATCACAACCATGGATTTAAGATTGGGATAACCCTATAAAAAAATAATATAAAAAAAGCTAATAGAAAAAAGCACGAATACAAACTCTTAATCAATCAAATGCTGAAAGATAAAATGTAAAAAAAAAAATTAATTTTAAGAAATCAAATGTTGAAGGATTGTATTTGATAACAAAGCAAAAACTAAGTTGGAACGTAATAACCTCATAAAAAGAAAAAAAAAATCAAAACTCAATTTCCAGCAAATAAAATATTGATGGATGAAATTAAAAAAAAAATCAAAAAATAGTTAGAAAAATTCTAACTCGAGCCCATCTTGGTCAGCATGCAAAATCTGCGATCTAATCATGATATTAAGGTAACCTCCTCGAAATAAAATCGAATAAAACTATGAAGTTCAATTATCAAACAACTCAATGTTAAAGGGAAAAGTTGAGCCAAAAATCAAATTTTTAAAAAAAGAACTTTGAAAAAAAAAATACCTAAGTTAACCTAGGTTAACCCACTAACATAGAATTGGGATAACCCTATAGAAAGAAAAGTGCAAAAACAAAAGGCATGGAGACTAATTCCAACCAAATAAAATATTGAAGGATGAGATTAAAAAAAAAAAAAAAAAACCTAACAAAAAGACCAAAGTCAACCAATGTAAACCTTCGAAACCCATGACTCTGGTCATGAGTTTGAAACTAACCTCATAAAAGGCAAACCTAAAAAAATAATGAAGAAAAATTCTCAATCAACAAAATATTAAAGGATGAAATTAAAAAAAAAATACAATCAAAAAAGGATAAAAAAAAATAAACAAAATAAATAGCAATAAAAAGAATAGGGGTCAAATTTGACATAAAAATAAATTTCAAATTTTAAGGGACGAAGTTGAAAACAAAATTCAATTAAAAAAAAGATGAGAAAAAAACATCAATCAAAGAAATGAGGATCAAATTTGATATAAAATTTAAATGAAACCAAATGATAATGGAGGAAATTGAAGAAAAAAAATAATCAAGAATATAAAAACAAAAACAAAACAAAATAAACAGTAATCAAAATAATGAGAACCAAATTTGATATAAAAATTAAATAAAATTGAATGATAAGGGATGAAATTGAAGAAAAAACAATCAATTAAAAATAAATAAATAATAACAAAAAAATAACAATCAAAAGAATAAATATCAAATTAGATACAAAAAAAATGACAAGATACCTTTATATTTTGGCATGCCACGCAAAACCTAAGGAGTGGAGAGATAAAAAAGTGAGGAGAAGAAAAAATATCAATCGAAGTTCAACCATTGTGGCACCATGAACACACGCTCAACCACTAGAAAGAAAAGGGTGAATTACTTTTGATTTTTAAATTATATTATATATTTATTAAAATATTAAATTGTTTCTCAATTAACTTGATTATAATTAAAAAAAAAAACTATTATAAGAATACAAATAAAAAAAAAACATTAGCTGCTAGTTTTTTTTTTTTTTTTACTTTAAGAGTAATTTAGTCATTGCATTGTACTTCAAAAATGTTAAAAGATTGATCTATATCTGATTAATTCAACAATGACTACTTATAGGTCATGAAAAAAACATTGACTATATTACCGTTAATAGCAAGTTCATTGATTTTTGTTAAGGATGACAAAGACATTATTATTCTATTACAACTCATAATGCTTTTGTGTTTATAATTAAACATGCTCACCTTTTAAAAAAATTGAGTGGAAGAACAATAACTTTAAAGTTATAGTTATGCAGCATAGGTGGAGTGTCATTGTATATTTTTCAAGTAAATTGATTTAGCATCTATGTTATTTTTTAAAATATTTTTTATTTAAAAATATATTAAAATAATATTTTTTTTATTTTTTATTTAAAAATACATCAAGATAATATTTTTTATTTTTAAAATTTTATTTTTAATATCAATACATCAAAACAATTTTAAATATTTAAAAAATAATTTTAAACAAAAATAATTCAAATTTTAACAATAAACGGGATCAAACCAACCGTATCATTGTTTTCAGTTCCCATGTCGTTAGTAACCCTATCATAAAAATCTTTTGTGTAAACCAACCATGATTTCCAAACTAGCCTAATTGTCATCCCTGGCACACTCACTGGGTGGGATTCAACCATTTTTTTACCTCATCATTGTCTCAAGACATTACAGGGATTCCAGAGTTTGAGTTACGCACTTGCTGTGTTGTTATCAACAGAAATTGCAATGTATTGTTAGCATCTAAACCAAAGTTCAGAGGGAACTAGATCCCAGATACAAAAACAAACAAGCAATAAGGTTACAGTAGCACCAAAATCATAAGCATCTAAGCACATTTACTGGGAACAAATTGAAAAATCCCAAGCCCCTCAACCAAGAATGGGGAAGATGCGGGTAACATGCTCTAAAGGAATGATATCTGCAGTGTTCTTCTTTAGCTCAGGATGGTTAAATTCATTACTGGATAGGACAATGAGTTGTACCTGCCCATGACCCTTCTCTAATGTCCAACCACAACTGGACACCTGTTGTTCCAGGAACTTGTCCAAGGATAGACCTTCAATGTTGATGGCCTGCCACATGCATGCCTAGTTAAGTAAGATTTTGGCATGGACGATATAACTAGAGTTGATATAGACATAGATATAGTTAAAAAGTGCACGAATCTTTCTCATCACATCAAATGAAATGGATGCAGAAGATAAACGCAAAGTATACGGGGAAAAAAAAAACCTTCAGCTAATCATCGAACGTTATACTTCATGTTTAAAAGAACTAATGACAAGCACGCTATTTTCAAAATCAGACACCATTTTACCTACCAGTACAGCAAAACTGTCACTAATTTAATGCAGGTCTGCGACATGTTTTCAGCTTTTCTAAATGATACAAGATTTCCACCACTGATTTCAATGTATCAAACAAACCACAGAACAGACACAAAAATAAAGCAAAGTTCAACATATATATTAAACAAGAATTTTCAAAGCATGAAATGGAAGCATACCTCAGCCAGCATAGACCTAGGAACCTTTTGATAAGTCAAAGAAAGTAGGTGAATTGCATAGGTTTGGATTGCTTGCTCAAAACCTGCATTCAGACCACTTATAAACCGAAGGACACGCTATACAAACAAACAAAAGAAAGTACACGAAGGCATCACCAATAACAGTGGGAACAATAAAATCACTAACTTGATAGCATAAGCAAGGGAAGTCAAACTCTCTTTATTTGTAGGGCAGAATGAAGAGCATGATTGTACGCTAATCAAAACTACCACAGCCTATAATTACCAACACAAGCAAATCCATGCATAAGCTCGCTTACATGACATATTTAACTCTAGCAATTTAGACCAGTTATATGCCAAAATACACAAACATACAAAAGAGATATAGAAGAAGGCATCACCGGCAACAGCAAGAGCCATATGATCACAGACTTGGTAACAAAAGCAAGAGAAAACAAACTCCCTTGACATGTGAAGAAGAAATGAGATGGGGAGAGAGATCACATGTGAAGAAGAAAGAAAACGAAGAAAATAAATGAAGAAGAAACAAACAAAAAGATGCACTTGATTCTTTGGAAAAGAATGGCTTGCCAAATGTGCCTCCAGCTCTATTTTGATGATACTTTTTAAATTTTAAAGCTCTAATTTGATTATCCTTTTTTATTTTTAAACCCTACTCTTTACTTTTACAAACTGTACCCTTAAATTATTTTTGGTGGTGAATAGAAAGAATATGGACAAATAGGTCAAAACACATCAATTAAAAAAAGGAAAAGAACATATATTTTGACCAGCACTCGCTTTAGCGCCTAGTGCTGCACTCTAGGCAAGCGCCTTGTTAAATCATCTCGCTTGGAAAAATAAAAGGTGCTGGGGTCTCGCGAGCGCAAAAGGCGCCTCTTGACAACACTGCATGTACTCTTGTTATTTGTAAAGATGATCTAAGACCCCTCAAGTATTAGTCCTTGAACGTTAATTACATGTCTATCTAGACAATTAGGCAACAGAGACAACAAAAGGGTATAGCTAAGGATAAGAAAGCCACTATCAGAAACTAACTCTTACCTGGGACGGCTTCAACTATGTGGCGATTCTTTGCAGCTTCATCCCAGAATTGACGGAACCTTCCTGTCTGCAAATGAAGACGTAGATGATTTATTATCCATTATTTCACACAAATGTACATGTCCAAGTCCAGTAACAGAGCAGAGATTACCTCCAAATAATGTGAGAGAACAATCAGTGTCTTGAACTGTTCCTCCATTTGCTGAAAAGTATATAAAATGAATAAAGAATTAAATAGATAACCAGCATACCATCTATGTTTTCAAAGGACCACTTCAACTCAACTCAGGAAAAAAAAAGTCTAAAAAACCGGACATTTGGATGTCATTTATTACATCACAATTCCCAGAGAACAAACTGCCTCCCCTTATTGTACTTGTCGGATTTGAATAATGTCAAAATGCATGATTTCACACAGGTTTACAGGAGCAAGGGGCAAAAAAAGAGAGAACATACCACTCGTTCTGGAATCAAAAGGAGACAAAGGCCAAAATCAGGAGCTGGCATTGCCATGAGTGCCTGTTCCAAAAAGGAGTTAGCAAGCATTACAATCTAATAAAGCATTTAAAATCATTTAAGCTTAAGGGCTTTGACCATCTAGACCTTAATGAGAATACGAGCCACAATCTGGGTGCTCATTCTCTCTGGCTCGAACTGCAATTGAGTAAAAAATAACAAAAGTAACAACAACAAAGCATAAACATTAATATTATCAAATCAAATTTAAGTAAGACAAGACTTAATAATACCTGATAGAGGCGAAGAAGGCAGAGATTTGCATCCAGACTGTATGTTAGCGAAGATACCTGTCAAATATTTTTTTCTCCTTAAAAACAGTGAAAAACGAAGAAAAGAGAAACAAAATAGAGAGAGAAAGAGACCTGTTCGTTAACGTAGTTTTCGAGATCGGGTAGGATGTCAGGATTGTAGGGATTGACGGCAACCAGCTGCTCCACTGTGTATGAGACTACCTCTTGATGTTGAGGTTTCTGAGGAGCCTCTCTTTCCCTTCCCATTTTTTTTACCTTTTTTTTAATTTCGATTTAATTTTTTATGACTTATTTATTATCTATCACTGATTCGATTTTTAATCTGTGAGATGGTTTTAAGAGAGCGAGAGGGATTGCGAACAGATGAATGGACGATGAAGAAGGTTTTCTTTAGGGCACAGAAAACGTTAACAATAAATTTCTTTAAAATACCTCTGTGCCCCCCTCCTCCCCCTCCTTTTTATTTTTCTTTTTTTTTATCCTTTTTTCCTTTTACAACCAGAATTATTTACTTATTATTATTATTGGATACAGGCAAGTACTTTTTTTTTAACCGAGGTGTCGGGTCAGCTTACGTGCACCACGACTAATTCTCAGGATCCACTGAACATCCTGCAAGCCCAGTAGACAGGTAAGGCACCGCGGGAGTGATAGGCTGGTACTCTTGAGGATCGAACTCAGGACAATCATAAAACAAGTCTTGCAGTTGACCACTAAGCTAGATTTTCAAGTATATATACAGGCACGTACTTATTTATTTTTTAGGGTGTGATCAAGCTCGGTCCATAATAAATATTACTTAACTCACTCGCATTTATATATAGATAAAATAATTTTAAAAAAATATATTTTAAAAAGTAATTAATTGGCATACTCTTAAATATTTCTTAAATAGAAGTTAGCGAGGTAAAGGGATTACTATAACGAACTAAAATGGACATCACTATAAAAAAATAAGGGGTTACTGTTGCCTTCTTTAGTACTTTGACATTTTCTAATCTCTAATACTCTGAGGAAGGAGTTGAACCGATGACCTCTTGCAAGTGTAAGGAACTCGCCACCACTAGAGTCTAGACTAGAGGCTTATTGGCCCCGTTTCCTTATTTCAGGTATCCCAGCTTTGGTATTCGGTGCCATAATGGATTTTCAAATTAAACTTGTCTAAATGCACCAGGCTGATGCGAGGGTGCCCTTGTAAAATCACTACATTAGAGAGATTTGGTCTCGATTAACATGTATAAAGATACATGTTATTTTGTTAGAAAAAAATGAGTTATTTTTTAAATGTTTATCCTACCTTCAAAACGATCTTTGTTATTTTTATATAGTTTTCCACTTTTAAATGTAAAACAATATCATTTTGATTTATCCATCAAGAATCTTGAATGTTTATTCAATATAATCTCATTTATATGTTATAACATATATTTGTCAGTGTATATTTCTTGGATTTAATTAGTTGGTTACACATGACATTGACTTTATTTATGTAAAAAATATATTTCTTATTAATAAATATATTATTTATCTTTGATATTCATTTATGTTTTATAAATGAGTCTATAGTAAATATAAAGTTCTTAGAATAAAAATTTATTGAAAAGAAAATTATAAAGTGGTTATAATTATGAGATTTTTATTGCATTAAAACATTATTTCTAAATATTCCTAGTTGATGCTCTATTAAGATTTAACATTAATTAGAGTAGTTGAAACTATTATATATTATGTTTTTTATGGAAAGAAAGTAGTTGTTCTTATAAGTTAAGGCATGAGGGATACTTGGAACTAATGTGAGGTGCTTCTCAAATGATATACACTGAATTGACCCGCATAAAGATTTTATACATAGAGATCACTTATGTCTATGAAAAGGTTCATATGTCAACACATGTCATTACTTGTTGTCATAATCAATGGTAACAAATAGATAAATATTAGGAGGTATTGCATGAATGATATGAAAGTATTTGAGTGATTAAGAGATGATTTATTACCCTAAGTGAATTGAAGAAAATGATTAACATATTCTCAAATAGTGTTGATTATGAAATCTTTACAAGAGATGGAACAAGATTTAAAGAGAGTTTCAAACCTTATTCAAAGAATCAATGATTATAGTGTTGAAAACAAACACGTTTGATATAGCATATATACTCAATGTTATAATGTCTAAATCAAAATTTCTTTATAAAGAGATAATAATTACATTAAAAAACTTGTCACTTAAAAGTTAAGTTAAACCGCTTATTATTTTTCTAATATTTGAAAAAACATGTCTATAATTTTGATATCTAACGTTTGATATGTTATAGTTATTTTTTGAACTTATACTCTTTTTAATTTGAACTGTTTGTCTTTAATCTTCTCTCCTAACATCAATGCTTCTTCTTCTTCCCCCAACATACACTCCTCCCTCTCCCCATCTCAAATTCATGATATATTTCTTGACGGTGCATTTGATCTTTCAAATATAAATTAGTCAATTTGTTGATTGATAATAAATTAAATTATTTAATTTATTTAATTATATTTTATTTAGGATGTTGCACGTGTGCAGCGTCACGACGAATATTCCACTTCATCTAGGTATTTGGCGTATATGAAATATAAGGAGACAAGGATTCCTTGTCTTTAATCAGTGGAAAGCAAGAAAGGGAGTCGCCACCTAGTATTTTGATCATTGGGAACCCTAACTAGTCTTAAAGATCGGGTACGAGGACTAGTTGCATAAATAAAAGGTATTAGCACCCCAAATATGCTTTACCTAAGGTAATCTGCATTGTTTGATTGTCTGATAAAAAGTTAAGGTGTTATTATATTTCTAATTGTTGTTCTATCTAAGGTTTAAGAAAAGTCCTCCTTAGTAAAGAGGTCCTTATCTTATTGGATAAAAAAATAACCGTTCTAACATCAATAAAAAGAAACTTTTTTTTTAATATCGGGAATATGTTTTACGTATAAATTCATAATTCAGATACTAAAAGAAAAGAAACAGAATATTTTTAAAATATTGGTTTAGTTCTCATGACTTTAATAAATTGGTTGTTAAAGCCAAAATGCATGCTAAAACATGTATTTTTTTTTGGATTTTCATTGTTTTTTGCTATTTTTTGTTTTTTTCAAAAATTTTATTAAAAAAATGAGTCAAAAATTGGGTAGCAATATAGGACATGACTTATATTTGGCCTAATATATTTGAGAACTTAATAGGTCACACACATAAAAATCATTAGTTATAAATTAAACAGAATAATTAATCAAGCATGATTGATTGTAAATAAGTTTTAGAAACTGAAGACTGGAATGTAATTAATATAGAGAATTACAACTCTAAACCTAGAAAAAACAAGAAAATACTTTGTTGCATAAATTTTTAAAACTATCATAAAATAATATATGTAATATTATTTAGGGGACAAAGTGGATGTTTTGATATTTATAGGGTTATTAAGTTTTCTCTATAAATAAATGTTATGCATTATATTTTCTACACAAAAAATATTATACACATTTCACCTATACAAATAGGCAGAAGAGTAGAGAAAAGAAAGAGTTAGCATATAAGGAATGGTGACTCCTCTCTCCTAAAAAGAGTTTTAGAAGGTTTCTTACTAATGATTTGTGTGGATTATTATTTTCATAACCCAATTTTTTTACCTTTGTTTTTTTTTTTTTTTTAAAAAAAAAAAGAAGTGTCATTTTGGTAACAATTATTTATTATACTCTGATTTTTGCTACAATGTATCTCTTCTTTTAATGGACATTGTAGCTAAAACCTTATCAAGTTTTCCTGTCTTATAATTGTAAAAAAACTTTATAGGTTGTAAATGGGTCTATAAGACCAAATTAAACTCAAATGGTAACATTAAGAGAGATATAAAGCTAGATTGGTAACCAATGGTTTCACACAAATAAAAAGCATTGACTACTATGATACATATTCCCCAATATATATATAAAAAAAAAGGATTCATTTATAATTAATAATGAATCTAGTAGCTCATTTTGATTTAGAGCTATACTAAATGGATATAAAGTCATTTTATGGATCAAAACAGACCTCCCGAAATTGGAATTTAAAATTTTATAATGTCGTTATTTTTATGGTTTTACCTTAGGGTTAGTGGAAGTAGATGCATTTCTTAGTTCAATATGTGAATGACATCTTACTTGCAACCAGTGATAAAGCTTTGCTAAAGAATACTAAATAATTTCTTTCGAAGAACTTTGAAATAAAAGATATGGGTAAAGCTAATTATGTTATTGACATAAAGATTCACAAAAACAGGTTTAAAAGGACATTATACATGTCTCATAAAGCCTATATTGAAAGAGTTATAAAGAAATTCAAGATGAGTGGGTGTAAAGCTAATGCAACACCCATAGTAAAAGGGTGATAAACTTATTCTAAGTTAATGTCTGAAAAATACTTAGAAAAGCAAGAAATGGAAAACATTACTTTATGTATCTTTGGTTGGCAATTTGATACCTAATTAGGTATGTAATAAGCATGATATAAGATTTGCAATAAGAATGCTTGATAGATATTAAAGTAATCTAGGAATTGTTTATTACAAAGCCTCCATGAAAATTCACTTTAGGATATATCTTCATGCTAGATAAAGGTGTGATACCATGAAAGAGTGTCAAATAAACGACTATTGGATCATCCATAATGAAGGCACAATTTATAACATGTTTTGAAGCAACTTCACAAGTAAAATGGTTAAAAAATTTCATAACAGAGCTTCAAGTTGTGGATTCAATAGCAAAGTCATTGACAGTTTATTGTGATAACTCAATGGTTGTTTTCTTCTTGAAAAACAACGAAAATGGAAATCATGGCAAACATATTAATATAAAGTATTTGGTTGTCCGAGATAAAATCAAGTAGTTATAATTGAACATGTAGCTATAGATGATATGATAGTTGATCCTATGATTAAAGATCACTTAATTATAGTGTTTGCTGAATATGTAGAGAGCATGGAATTATCCTAGTACATTTAAATTCTTGATTATTTTTAATAACTAGTTGATTGTCAATTAATAAGTGCACTTACAATTTTGCTTTTGTCCATTAGGATATGTGACCCAATAAATTCTATTTATGAAAGATTGTACATTTATAATACATGGTATGACATGTGTTTATACAAACAAAACCGTCATGATTTGTGTACTGTTTTTCATTCCAGTGTTAAGGTTCAAACATTGTTTTGGCCATATTTAGTTCTATAATTCTGAACTTCTATATTGTGTATATGAGCCAAGTGGAAGAATATAAGAGATCTAGAACTACAAATTAAACTAAATTAATTTTTACATTAAAAACAACAATCACACACACCAAGTCTGGCCAAGTATACATATATAATTAGAAAAGTCAAAATATTAATATCATTTGAAAAAAAAGAACTGAGAAAAATTTTTCAACTTAATATTTTGAATCAAAATTTCATGACATGAGTTTATTATAAATTATTTTTTCTTGAACCGTGGGTATGAAAATTGTTAGTATTTATATTCAAAGACACATGATTATAATGACTAGAATAACATACAAATAATCATCTAATGTAATCGAATTATTAAATAATTGATTATATATAATTATTAAAATTATTTTTTTAATATCCTAATATTAAAAAACTTCTACAATATTTTTAAACACCGACTGCAACCCAGCTATGGTAGTAGATTCAAGCATCCAAAATGTTTAAAAAAAGAAAAAAGAAAAAAAAAAAGATGAACAATCCAACTCCCAACAAAAAGCGAGAAGGTAAATCAGTGGAGATTCGAGGACGCTTGGAGTTCAAGAGAAGTCATATGAGGAACAACAAACAAATTGCAAGTCCCATCATCATTATTTATAAGGTTGTGCCCCCCCATAATAAATAAATAAATAAATTACCTTTTGCTTTACATGATAGTTTCAGGTCAACGACGGAACGATTTCTCAGCGGCCCATTTCTCTTCAAACCCGTATGTCTTTTGCCTGCTGAAAAATCATCAAATACTATATGCTATGCTAATACCGCCTTTTGTATCAATTAATTTATTCCTCCTTCATTCTTTCTCTATGCTTGTGGCTACTCGCATGAGTCATCAAGAGATGCCATACATTATATAATATGCTCATCTCTCGAAAATCTTATTTTATCCCAACACTACATAATCTCATTAAAAAAACAAGGTTAATTAAAACTAATATTGCCTATATTGTTAATTTAATATTGATGAACAAGCCTAACCACAATATAGATTAATTGTTAGTTAATAATATTAGTATTACTAAATAACTATTCCGTAGGTAAACAAATTTAAGTGAATAAATAGTTGAATACAAAAATTCAGATTTTAGCATCATTATGTTTAATGTCCAGCTTTACTTCTAAAATTTCAGCTTTGATGAGATCTTAAGTACAGGTTAGCAGATGGAATATGAAATTTTTTATTTATTGTTTTTTTTACTTGTAAACTTCTTATTTAGAGATGAATTTTTTTTTTTCTTATAATGCAATTAAATTCGTAGGTTAATAACTGGAGTATTTAATGATAGATTTTTCTAGTATGAATTACTTATTTATATTAATTTTTTTTGGTGTTTGGATTTACCAACACTAGTGCATGTTTTATATTTTTATTAAACTTGAATCTTTAGATTTACAGGATTTGTTTTCTTTCATGGGTTAACTCAGAGTGAAACTATTTTAGTACATACAATTAATGGCACGACTCTTTAAATTATTTTAGTACGTACTTTCATAGAGTGGAAATACGTTCCCAATTGTTCATCACGAAGAAGAAATTCCTGTGAACCTTCGTGTTGAAGAAACAGACCATCTCACCACCCGCAGATCCATCGGACCTTGTGCTGCACTTACTTTAACCCATTCCAGTTTTCAGAAGAGGTGGGCGTCGGCAATATCGCCACTAAATATCTGCTAGCTAGCTACCTAGAATTGAAGAGACGACCGAGGAAGGCGGGGAGGGTTCGTGATGTGACATCGATATATCTCCGGCAGTCAAGAAACTCCGGGTTGCTGGTGCACGGAAGTAGTTTGCGTCTCTGTCTCCCTCGAAAGGTTTGTAATAACTTGACGTTTACATATACTCTGCCGGAGGTGGACATCAATCATCCATGGAAATTACCGTAAATAAAATCCCAATTCTACAGCGAGTGGGAGCTCAATCATGCCTTGACTTTACGTTAAATGGGTTGTTAGGCGGACCAAACTACGAGCCTTCAAATTCAAAGGCAACGACCAGCTATAATTAGGTATGGAGGGGGGGTCCTACTCTTTTCTGCCAAACCTTTTTGGTTTGGAAAATGATGTGTCCTCTCCATGTGAAATTTGCTCGCCCACTGGCTACGAGATTGGTGGAAGATGTTTACGACCCGGTTACAGGGACATCTGCCTTGTTGGATGCGAGAGGCACCTCTTTGCTTGTTTTGAAACTTGGGTGGCCAACATAGAGTATTTGCTAGTCGAGCGGTCCGGACTTTGGACCGCCGTATTTAATTCATACGTGCTGCATGGTAGGTAGCCATGTGTCCATGTCCCCAATGCATTGAACATTCTCCTTCGAACAAAATGAAATGACTTGCTAGTATAATTTCTCCTTTTCTTCTTGTTATTTTTCTTACAAATAAATATACCTTTTTGGTTCTATTTTCTTTGTTTAATAAATATCAAAACCAATAATAACAAATATATATAGACAATTTATATTTATTTTATACAACAATGTGTTTTACCAAAAATTTAATTTTATACAACAATTTATCACAATCATAAAAGTAAGTCTTCATGATAAAAAAAAAAAAACATTATAGTAATTTTTATGTGAGTGTATTAAAAAATATAAGAATAACACATTGTTTATGTGTTGTCGTGAAAAACTTTTTGACAACATCATTAGACTCGAGCTAACTTGATATTACTTGATTAATTTGGTGGGTCCAAGCGTGATTTGGTCAAAACCTAATTTGATTTTTAAAAAATATTTTTAAGGTATCATCGTTTTAACTTAATATATAAATATTGAGATGATGATGTTCTGGATAGATCCGGATTAACCCGTCAAACTCATGATCTGAGTCATAAATACAATTGGGATGAATAATATTATTTTTTAAAATTTATTTTTTCATCTAATTATACGATAATAAAAATAAACATGCGCAAGAAAATCGTTGAATAAAATTTAAAAGAAAAGAAAAACAACATTTTGAATGACTGTAAAAAATAGTAATTATTAATGTTATAAAAAAGAATAATAATATCTTATTTTTAAAAAAATTAAAAATTGAATGGTATTTATTAAAATAATATCCCCAATAAATTTTTAATTAATTTACTTTAATAAATAATAAATAAAATTGAAGCAAAAACAAAGGCTGAAAAGAGGCAGCACCTAGCACATTTTTTTTAAAAAAACAAAAGTAAGGCACACATGTCTAGTTATTTCCACTTTTTTCTTAAAATGGAGAGTGACTCTTTTTTTTAATTGAGGTTTATTGAGACCAGACAATGTATTGTTCACTTGTTAAAAATAAACTTTGGTTTTTAGGGGGAAAAAAACTTATTTTCAATCTTTTTCCACTTAAAATATCTATGAAATCCTCTATAAACCTCAATAAACTCATATTTAACTTTAAAATACCTTTAATCAGTAAATAAAATAAAAATTAACACAGAAACAAATATGAGATATGATTTATTTTTCTAATAAGATGAGGAGTTAAAAACACTTAAAAAAAAACTCTTCTTATCAAATAAAATTCATTGATATTAAGATTAATTTTTTTGGTTATGAGAATGTAAATACCAAACTTTCTCTTTCACATACCATTTGTTTACATAATTATTGAATATATACATATATAATGACATAAATTTGATTAATGTGATTAAGTTACGAATGTCTTTTGAAATGCATTCATGTAATATTACATAATTTGTTTTATAAGAGCATTAGGCATATTTTTTTTATCCTATAAATAATAAATTAAATTATCTACTGCATTGATATTGATAAGTATAGTAAATGATAGATAGAATTAAATAGTTTGTATAAACCGGTCAAGAAATGACCTGGTTAAAATCCTATTTAATATTAAGAAAAAAAATCCATGTTTTCATTGTTACAGATATATATATATAATGATATTTTTTATTTATTTGAATTTGATCCGGTTAATTTATTAAAAGTGATTGGCCTTTAATAACTTAATTTTAGAATATTTTTTTATCTAACTATGCCACCTGACATGCACATGAAAGTCACAAGTTGTAGTTTCTTCCGATAGTAATATAATTATATTTTATCTAAAATTAGTAAACTCTTTGGATAAACCTTGATATCCATTATAAAAGTATTGTTTTTGATGCCTTAATTTAAGTTTGTTCTCTTTTTTTCTTTTTCATTACTGAAAAATAATCTAATTATTGCAATGATTGGTATACTTTAATTAATTAAAAAAGATAATTAAAATTTTTCTTTATAATAATAGTAATATGTGATATTGATAACTATAATAAGTGATGGAAACATTATTTATAAATTATTAGCCTCCATGATTCTTAAGTTTTAGGTATTTTACTTCTTTTACTTCTTCTTTTTTCCGCTTTATTTAGAACAGTAAATCCCAATAATTCAACATGAGTTTGTTCTCAGAGGAAAAATACTTCAATTTAAAAAAATCAAAATTCCATTAAATCTCCCATGCCTCTAGTATTGATAATGCTATAGAAATTTCGCCACATGTTTTAAAGCATTACTAAATATCATGCTCGTGTGCCATCGCGAGCTTGAGGCATGCTAGTACATTGCTATGGAATTGGGAAAAAAAATTATAAAAATATTTTTTTTTTATTTACACAGTTGTTTGTAAATTATTTAATTAAATAGGTGCTTAAGTTTTTTTTTATTTATATTTATGCTTTTTTTTTATGTAAAACAACACGATGAAAAATTTTATATGTTCAATTTTTATAACGTATTAGTATTTTCAATTTGATTATTATTCTTATGATTTTTTTTTCGATTTCACCCTTCAATTCAAGTTGATAGTGCATTTTTATTTTCATTTTGGTTATTTTCTTTCTTAAATTTGTATTTTTTTATTAATGCCTTTTTATATGTATTTTTAAAATTATTTTTAAATTTATGCTTTAATTAATGCCTCTTCTTTGTTATTGTTTCTGGTTTTTTAGCATCTTTTAATAGAAATTAGTTTTTTTTAATTATAATTAGCGTGTTTAATTTATTAAAAGATTAATATGATTTATTTGTAATTTTTTTATATTTTATATAGATTAAATATTTATTTATTAATTATATTTTTAATACATGCAGTTTTGAATAATAGTTTTTCCTTTTAATTTATTCTATAAAATATTTTATGTGTGTGTCAATTTTTGTTATAAATTAATTTTAATAAATAAATTTATTGATATATTTTTTTAACTTTTTTAATAAATATTTTCCCCTTATTATTGTGATGATTTTTTATATATATTTTTTTAATTTGCCATCTTTTTTTGTAATAAAACTTAAATAATGCTAGCTTAATTGATTTAGATTATAATCAAAGTTATTGAATTTTGTTTTAAAATACCTGCTATGTATAAATATTTTATTAAAAAATAATATGGATATGCTGCGTCGTGCAGAGACAAGTCTAATAACTTCTAAACACGTGTTGTGTTGAAAAAGAAGAAATCTAGATACCATGGGTCCAAAAGCAGAAATGTGGTAGCCAATGGATTTTCTGAACTTTGAAGCAGCTGTGCTCTGTCTGTCACCACGGTCCTCTACTATTACAAATTATGGAATATAAAATCTAAGTAGATAGTATAGAAGCAACAGCTTGAAATTCTTTTAGTTTTTTTTTTTTAATAGAATAGTTATTATAGATTTATATAATTATTAATTTTAAAATTTATAAAATTAATTAAAATAAGCGTAAATTTACTTGAATATTCATATTAATTATAATAAAAATTATGAAGTATGGAGTAGCAGTACGAATTTCTCTAAAAAGAGAAATGTGAAAAACGAAAATAAATGAAACAAATTGGAAATGCTTTCTAATAAATTAAGCAGTTCTTGTCGGTGCATGATGCCACCTCAGTCATGTCCTATCCAACGGCGATGCAAACTTCGCTGTCCCGCACTTTTTTCATAGGACGAGGTGAAGTTTAGCGTATCTTTTTTTTTTTTTAAAAAAAAAAATTAAATTGTTATTTTTTTATATTTTATATTATTTTAATTTTATATTTTTATATTATTTTAATATATTACATCAAAAATATTTTTTTAATATATTTTTATAAAACATATTTTAAAAAAACATAAAATATCCGTAAATTAACTCAACTTTCCGTTCTATTTTTATTTCTCATCTAAGAGAAGGAGAAAGAGAGCGAGTGCTGGTTTATACTTAATATTTATTTAGAGTATTTTTAGATATTTATATAATATTAATTAAAACTCAAGTATTTACATAAATATTTTTTATTATTTAATATATATATATATATATATATATATGTATGTATTATGTTATAAGGACATGCATCTTGTATTAAATTTAAATTAGTTTAATAATATTCGTATTTTACTCATCAATTATTAAAGAAATCACCCACTTAAATTGAGGCACGTATCCATTTCCTGGAAAAATTACCATACCTAAGTTGACCCACCATCGTCCCTAGACCGGCTGTAGTGCCACCGCCCCTGTAAATAAAAATCTTTTTATTATTTAATTATAGCCTAACCGATAAAGCAATGTGATTATTTCTAGAAGATACTGTTTAAATTCCACAAAGCTTAAAATTATTAAAAATTTAATATAATTATTAACTTCAATTTATAAGATTAAACAATATAAATACATATTTATCTAAATATCTATATTAATAAAAAATATTTTTATTATCTTATATATTCATCTAATGGAGAGGATTATAATGTACCTCTAAAATAAGGCGGCAGCAGTTGAGAGTTTCGAGACGTTTAATGATTATTTTTTTTAAATTATTTATTAAAAAATTATTTTTAATATTAACATGTTAAAATAATTTAAAGAACGTTTGGGAAAACAAACCGTGTTTCATAAAAATTCAAATTTTTTTTATTAAAAATTAATTTTTTTATGTGTTTTGGATTGTTTTGATGAGCTGATTTGAAAAATAAATTTTTTTTAAAAAATAAAAAAATATTATTTTAATATATTTCAGCATGAAAAACACTTTAAAAAATAATTACAATTACAACTCTAAAACATCCTAAATTTTTAAAATTTACTTAACCACGCAATAGAACTTAAATAATAGAACCCCAGCAACCTAAGAATACTTGTCAATGCATAGAAGGACGGACACCTTCTAGTTCTTAAAACCAACAAAAGGAAGCAAAGTAGATCTCGGAGTCAAAAACCAGAGGAAACCATAGAAATTAGAAACACAAATAATAATAATAATAAAATTAATGTATCTAGAGGCTTAAGAAATCAAATTAAGAGAAAAAAGTGGCGTTTTATTTTTCATTGTGCCCTCTCTCAGCAGACAAGTAGAATGATGAGAGAGAGAGAGAGAGAGAGTATATGACAACATTGACCACGGGGGAAGAGAGAAGCGGTTTTGTGAAAGGAACAATGAAACCACAGGAAGGTAAAGCGGTAATGATATATTTCACGAATACTAACTGGAACAACAATTTTTTAAATCAAATTAAACGGCCACGAGTGCAAGGCCGTCTTCTCCGTGTATAAAAGGGTCTCCTTCTTCTCTCTTTTCCCATCTTCACTTGCAAACTTCTCCTTTGCATTCTTTCTTTCTTGCGTTCTGTGTGTTCGTTGTGATTTGTGTTCATTCTTCTTGTCTATTAGCTTGCCCCCCCGTCCGACTGCTTTCTGTATTTATTCTGGCATTAAACTTAAGGTAAAGATCCCTCAACTTTCCCAATCAATTTATTCTGTATTTATGTGATCTCGAGGGATCTTCCTCTTGGATGCGCTTTTTATTTATTCTTCCTGCTCCTTCTTACCTTGAAAATGTTTTTTGTTTTTTTAATTAGCTCAACAAATCAAAAATATTCACATAATAACACAGCTCGAAAGAAATCTGATACGGTTTTAACTTGTTGTTCTTTCAAAATCATAACAGTTCATGCATGCTGATAGTTTACCATGTCATGAAATCAAATCCCAGCATCCTTTTCCATAGCCAAAGAAAGAGCAGTATCATGCTTACAAGGTCTTTGCTTGCTTATGAAGGCCACTGAAACATCATCATCGTCATAACCATGATAGAACCCGCCTGCTGCCGGCATTGAAAACATCATCACTAGTGTCTCTACATTAAAAAACACCCACTGTCTTATTTCCTATTTTTTTACTCTTGAAATGTATTCCGGCCTGAGCTCCTCGGGCTCCACTGATGGCAACTGCCGTATATATATATATTTCCCTGTTGGCTACATCAACCTGTTAATACCGTATAAATAGATAATATTAATATATAGAATTCATGTGTCTTTCCGAGGTTAAGCGATGCCGTGTAAATAATATTAATATCTTTGAATCAGTTTTTATATTAATTAAAATTATTTTTTTCAAAGTAATTTTAAGAGCGCCTTTTCAACATCCATTTAGGTTTTTTTTTTTTAAATAATAAATCTCTCTTTACATTAATCCTAAAGTTTGAACTTAGTAAATTGAAAAAAAGGAAAATACCTTTTTAACCAATATAGAATCAATGAACATCACTAGTTTGCTTGAAAAAATAAAAGTAAAAAATCTAATAAGACATTTCTAAATCGTCCTTATCCGCAAATCACTACATTAGTATAGTATCTTGAAACATAAGCAAGGATCATGCAAGTTTAAAATAATTAAACTTAAAAGTACTCTAACGTGTGCGTCATTCATTCATTCTGCATAAAACTCTCCACAAAATCTAGCCTTTGCATCATTCATTCTACTTCATTTTATTTTTTCCTCTAATGGTTTCGATTGATTTTTCTTTCTTAGAGTCTGGTCTTTTAGTTCAACTTAACATGCTTTAGGCTCGTATTTAGAAAAAAAATAAAAATAAAAAAGTATGCAGATCATGATTCTGCAAAATACTGAACTAGTGTTCTGATGAATTAACATGTAGCATATATAATGGTGGAAGAACTAGAGCGCAGTTGGGCTGCCATGACCAAAAGAAACTTCGACTGATTATAAATGTCAAAACTTGGGCCCATTCTTTGGTTTCTGTCTGTTGTTTTATGCCATGGCAAAACTCTGCTATTTTTTCAACGTTCAACGTTGAATGGGAGAGGTTTAAATTCTATTGTTATGTCTAAACTACGTGGTTGTTATCTATATCTGACCGAACATTCAAGCTTTTGGTATTCCACAAGAAGGGTTTTCTCTCTTCTTTCTTTTCGTAATTGTACTGTGTTTAATTTGTTTCTTGCCCAATAATCTTCTCTGCTTCAAACTAACTCTAATTGTTCGATCTCTTGCGTTATTTTAGACATGTGTAATCACCATTCACTGTTCAAAAAATGGTTGGTGAGGTGAGGTGGTAGGTTTTGAAGTCTTCTAGAATAGTGTGGTTTCTCTGTTGCTCTTGACTTCTTCTTGTAGATCATTATTGACTGGCTAAGCTATCCATACCCCCCCCCCTCCCCTACAAATAATATTGAATTGTTGCTGGTCTTAATTCCTATTATCTGTTATTACTCCCACTGATTGCTTTCTGTTTCTCTTAAGGAGCTATGGCTGAACGTGCTCTTACTCGTGTCCATAGCATTCGTGAACGTGTAGATGAGACTCTCAAGGCTCATCGCAATGAAATTGTTGCGTTACTCACAAGGTAACCATTGCTTTCTTTTTTTTTTTTTTTTTTTGTTTATGATTTACGGAGCGCTGTGTGTGTGTGCCTATTTAGGGCGTGTAGATTTATGACTGAAAATCTTGGACCTTTTGAGTTATAGGATCGAAAGTAAGGGAAAAGGAATTCTCCAACACCACCAGATTGTTGCTGAGTTTGAAGCAATTCCTGAAGACACCAGGAAAACATTGGCAGGCGGTGCTTTTGCTGAAGTTCTCAGATCCACACAGGTGACCTTGATCTCACTTGCATTCTTATCTTTCTCATGCTATGCAGAATTTTCTCCTGACTGTTTGTTTGGTTGATTCTGTTGGTTTTAGGAAGCAATTGTTGTGCCTCCATGGATTGCTCTTGCTCTGCGCCCGAGGCCTGGTGTCTGGGAGTACATTAGACTGAATGTCCAAGCACTTGTTGTTGAGGATTTGCGTGTTGCTGAGTATCTTCATTTCAAGGAGGAGCTTGTTGATGGAGGGTAAGTCAGAGTATTGATTTGATGCTATTATTTTAATTTACTTCTCCCAATTTCAATGTTCTGTACGTGCCTTTTGCTTTTCAAGAGCTGTATATCTTGACAATGTTGGTTGATCTAATAATGCAGCTGCAACGGCAACTTCGTGCTTGAATTGGACTTCGAACCATTCAATGCATCTTTCCCTCGCCCAACTCTTTCAAAGTATATTGGTAATGGTGTTGAGTTCCTCAATCGCCATCTTTCGGCTAAGTTGTTCCATGACAAGGAAAGCCTGCATCCCCTGCTTGCATTTCTCAAAGTGCACTGTCACAAGGGGAAGGTATGCTTGATACAATATCTGATTTCCAGCATTTAGAATAACTCCTAGGATAACCAACACAAATGAAAACTCAAAGTCTTTGATCCCATTTTGCTTTCATCAAACTATAGGATATAAGCAGCCGATGTTTTTATTAGAATCTTGTAATTTCTTACTATCATTATTTTAGAATCTTAAGTTTAACCAAGGACTGCATATTGCAGAACTAGATCCTGTAAAACCTGATGGCATATTGTGTATTCTTGTGCAGAATATGATGCTGAATGACAGAATTCGTAACCTAGATTCTCTGCAATATGTTCTGAGAAAGGCTGAGGAGTTTCTGTCTGCTCTGAAACCTGATACTCCATATTCTCAATTTGAACACAAGTTCCAGGAGATTGGCTTGGAGAGAGGATGGGGTGATACTGCTGAGCGTGTTCTTGAGATGATTCGACTTCTTTTGGATCTTCTTGAGGCACCAGATCCCTGCACTCTCGAAACATTCCTAGGCAGAATTCCTATGGTTTTCAATGTTGTGATTATGTCCCCTCATGGATACTTTGCCCAAGACAATGTTTTGGGGTATCCTGATACTGGAGGCCAGGTTATTCACAATCCTACTTTTCTCTCTTTCTTCGTGCTCACTCTGTTAAAACCTTGCCTGATCTGGCTAGCATTTTGCTTTATACTAGGTTGTTTACATTTTGGATCAAGTCCGTGCCTTGGAGAATGAAATGCTTCAGCGTATCAAGAAGCAAGGACTTGATATTACCCCCCGAATTCTCATTGTAAGTTCAAGCCTTAAGGAGTATTTTACCTGTTTTTCTTCTTTTATAATTTTATTACATTCTTTGGTGCTTAAGATGTGCTTTCTCATGTTTACAGATTACTCGACTACTCCCTGATGCAGCAGGAACCACTTGTGGTCAACGTTTGGAGAAAGTGTATGGATCTGAGCATTGTGATATTCTTCGAGTTCCCTTCAGAGATGGAAAGGGTATGGTCCGCAAATGGATCTCTCGCTTTGAAGTGTGGCCATACCTAGAAACTTTCACCGAGGTCTATTTCCTTATTGTTTTCCCAAAATAATCCTTATTTTTCAAAGTCCTGCATTTAATTTCATGTGCTGAGATAATATCTTGTTTTTCAGGACGTTGCTGCTGAAATTGCTAAGGAGTTGCAGGGCAAGCCTGATCTTATCATTGGAAATTACAGTGATGGAAACATCGTTGCCTCCTTGTTAGCACACAAATTAGGTGTTACAGAGGTTTGACCTGACCTTTTCTTGTCTTTGCACCATCCTTTTCTTCCACCTGTTGCACAAGCAAATTAACAATTCTCCATGTTGTTGCAGTGCACCATTGCGCATGCTCTAGAAAAAACAAAGTATCCAGACTCAGATATATACTGGAAGAAGTTTGATGAAAAGTACCACTTCTCATGCCAGTTTACAGCTGATCTTTTTGCAATGAACCATACAGATTTCATTATCACCAGCACATTCCAAGAGATTGCTGGAAGGTGATATTATGTCTCCCCTGATTATTATTCTTGTAGTAGAATGCTTCTTCTATTGCATCTAACATGTAATGTTCCACCATTTCAGCAAGGATACTGTTGGACAGTATGAAAGCCACACTGCTTTCACTCTCCCTGGCCTCTATAGAGTTGTTCATGGTATTGATGTCTTTGATCCCAAATTCAACATTGTATCCCCTGGCGCTGATGAGAGCATATACTTCCCCTACACTGACGAGAAACGTAGGTTGACTTCTTTCCATCCAGAAATTGACGAGCTTCTTTACAGCCCTGTTGAGAATGAAGAGCACTTGTGAGTTTCTATCTCTTCTACTTCCACATAAATTTCTTATGTTGTTTTTGGATAAATGCCTGGATAAAGAAAAGATGTATGTTGCTCATAACTTGTTTTGTTATTCAACAGATGTGTGCTAAAAGACCGAAACAAACCAATTCTATTTACCATGGCAAGGCTGGACAGAGTTAAGAATTTATCTGGTCTTGTAGAATGGTATGGAAAGAACACCAAGCTACGTGAATTAGTTAATCTTGTTGTAGTTGGTGGAGATAGAAGAAAGGAGTCTAAAGATCTGGAAGAGCAAGCTGAGATGAAGAAAATGTACAGTCACATTGAGAAATACAACTTGAATGGGCAGTTCAGATGGATTTCTTCTCAGATGAACCGTGTGAGGAATGGAGAGCTTTACCGTTACATTTGTGATACCAAGGGAGCTTTCGTGCAGCCTGCTTTGTACGAGGCTTTTGGATTGACAGTTGTTGAGGCCATGACTTGTGGTTTGCCAACTTTTGCTACTTGCAATGGTGGTCCTGCTGAGATCATCGTGCATGGAAAATCCGGATTCCACATCGATCCTTATCATGGCGAGCAGGCTGCTGAGCTCCTTGTTGACTTCTTTGAGAAGTGCAAGGTTGATCCCACTCACTGGGACAAAATCTCCCACGGAGGTCTGCAACGAATCCAAGAGAAGTAAGCTCACTGTCTTCTCTCCTTAAACTTTGTCCTTCCAAGTTGTTAAAACGACTAAACTGTCTTTCATTGTTTGCTTTCACAGGTATACCTGGCAAATCTACTCTCAAAGGCTCCTGACGCTCACAGGAGTTTATGGATTCTGGAAGCATGTTTCGAACCTTGATCGTCTTGAGAGCCGTCGGTACATGGAAATGTTCTATGCACTCAAATACCGTAAATTGGTAAGCATTCTTCTCCAATCTACAGGGTGTTAAAGCATTTATGATTTACCATCCACCACTCTCGCAAGAGTTTATTTGATGAATATTCTTTCATAACATTTCAGGCTGAGTCTGTTCCTTTGACTAAGGAGTGAATGTAACTGAAGAAATGGAGGAAACACGGGTTGGTTTCGGTTTGGAGACAACCAGAATAATGTTCATTTCACAATTGTAATGTGACAAGAAAGGCTTTGATTTCATTTTTATTTATTGCTTTCCATTGTATCTTTTTTCCTTTTCATTCTGCGGCATTGCTTGCACTTCGGCTGCTGAGCCCATTGAATTTCAGTAAAGAAGTAAAGATTGTGTTTCTTTGGGTTTATCCATCATCTGCTTTCTATCCATTCTTGCAATGGAATTCATGGGAATTGATCCAACATCAACTTCCTTATTTCTCCTCTATGCCTATGATTGGCAAATGATGAGTGTGCTGCCTCATTTTCGACATAAAATCAAGTGGTTTGCCAAGCTTTGTACTGCTCTTCCACAGAATAGCTCAAAGGGAGCTGAAACTTTTCTTAACGAGTTGTCCATGGTGCAATTTGGAGACACAGCCAACTTTTTTTTTTTTTTTTAAATTGTTTGCACAGATGGGTAAGACGTAGATAAAATTGAACTACTTCTTCCCACATGCATAATAAACCCATTAGCAGACCTTCCTTAACTACATATCTCCTGTTATCATCATCAAGCTCTCCTCTTCTAAATGCTTTACCAAGACTGGATTTTTGGCCCCTTTCTAAGATATAAATCTGGAAAGGTTCAACACGAGAAGGGAAACAAAAATCATGGCAAAGATAGGAGTAAATCCATTGAGAATTTGACGATTATTATTAGCAAATTGATGGCAGATGTGTAAAAGTAAATTATTTATTAATAACAGAGATAGGTGTAATCATTACTTATAAATCAAATCAATAGGACCATTGATGCCAGGTGAGCTAACAGTGCTGGTATCAGTTTTCATGGGTGAGAAAAACAAAATCGGCTTTAGGTTTTCTTAAAGAATTTTTTAATATTGGGTTATTTTAATTTTGTGATCTAGGATTGGGGTTAGTAAGTTAATTTAAATTTGCTCGTTCTTGTATATGGTTATTTAGGTTGACTCATATCAAATTTTTTATATTTAATTGAATAAAAATTAAATAATATTTTTTTTTCACTTTTGAATAAAAGCTTTTTTTTATATTATTATATTTTTTTATAAATATATCTTGAGTTATTGATAAAAAAACATGTTTACAATAACTAAATATTTTACAGGAAATATCATCATACTCGTAGGATAGTGCGGGTTCCATCTAATATTTACTAATTTTAAATTTTATAACAAAATAAATCCTAGCGTATGCTCTGTTTTTCATTTTTTTTTGGGTAGATTATTCAAACCTTTAACTTGCATCTCACTCTTCAAAACACTATTTGATTTATGATAAGACTAAAAAAAGAATGATTTTTTAGTCCAAAAAACCAAATTCAAAGAAATGATTGTGTAATTTGTTTTGAGGTAGAACCTATCAAAGGATTTTAATGGATATCTTGAAGATTATTATTGTCGCGTGCACAATATTAAAAATGATAAGTTAAGCATTAATCACTTATTATAATGATTACTTGAGATTGCAAAAACTTTATAAAAAACCAAAAACAAGTATAAAAATCAATTTTAAACTTATTTACTTAAAGTATAAAATAAAAGAAAAGAAAAAAAAAAAGCCAAGGAAAAAAAATGAAAATGAAAAGAAGTAAAAAAGAAAACAGAGAAAGGTACTTCACTGTTCATACAGGGCAGAACAACTACAGTAAAAAAAATCAGAGGCAACTGTTTCGCACACATAAAATCTTGAGTCTGCAAAGAAATGGCATCCAGAGCAATTTTTACTTTCTACTTGTTCTGAAAGAAGAAGGAAAGGAGGGGGTCTTAGCTAGTAATGTCAGTTTTGCACTCCCATCTTTAACCAAAAAAATAAAAAATGACAGCTCGTATACATTAATTATATTTCTACAGATTTAGTTCTTCAATATACAAGAGTAAATTAACTGAAACTTCAACATCTTAAACACTGTATATTTGGAAAGCATATGGAAAATGGGATGCGATGAACTTTTTATGACACAGATTGTTAACTGGATGGCAAGACGCATTGGGATCTTGGCCCCAGTTTTATACTTCTTTCGGTAACTATTTGCACAACAGAAGTCTAATAAAAGCAAGCTTACCACAAATTCTAATGAATGCTGGCAACTTCATAAGATATATATATATATATATATATATATAACAAATACTAGTTGTGCAATTTTGCTTAACATACAAGTCTGTCTTATATTAGACATAAAACGTAAGATCACATCCCGAAACACAGAACAGAAGGGTAAAATCTAAATACCCCCGCCTGAAAACACATCTGCGAATCTAACTACAATTTCCTATTATTTATTTATTTTTTTTATAAAAAGGGACAAAAGAAGAGCTATACGTGCCTGCAAGGACAACCTGCTTTAGACCCCGAATCAGTCCTAAAATCTGGACCAAACAGACCAGTGCGATTACTCTTCAACAGTAAAAGCATCTTCAGCTGCAAAATCACCTCAGAAACTTCAGTGATAGAGGTGACAATACTAAAGACAAGCAATTCATGGATCACACGGTGGTAGTGGGTGCATTTTTATCTTCAACAAATAAATAAATAACCCTTACCGGGGCCTTCATCTTCATGGTCCTTTGGATGGTTCTCCATGCACTGTAGGAGAAACTTAAAGGTCTCAATTTCACAAGGGATAGTAAGCGCACCATTATGATCAAACCCAAACTCCTCTTCAACCTTTACCAGCAAAACCTTGAACAGGGAGTGGCTAAGGTAGCTAGTTGGGATGATAAACCTCCGAAGCTCTGGTCCAACATAAACCGCCAGATACCCTTTGGGTACATCAGCTGGCGGTTCTGGACTGTGGCAACTCTCCTCATCAGAATCACAACACTTAACACTGTTCAGCCTGTTATTTATTGCTGGCGGAATGCCACAGGAGGGTTGATCCGAGGGAGGCCTGGGTAGGCTGGTTTCTTTTGAGCCGATCGTTACAGATTGCCACTTTTGGAGAATTTCCTTTAGCCTAACAATCTGGCGAATTCCAGTCAACTTGCTGCCACTATTGTCATCCATTTCTAAATGTTTACCACAACAGTGAAAAATATCCCAGAATTGAATTCAGAGTGTTTGTTTCCAGACATACAAGTCACATCATATGATCTTCCACTGCATTTCCATGCAATAGGCATGCAAATGTTAATAAGAAGTCATAAAAAAGTTCAGTAATTCAATTATCACGCAACCTCTCACGAACAAAGAATTATCCACATCAAATGCTAAAATTTGTAATTAACTAGGCAATCAAAGTTTATGATCAGGTCAATTTCTAGTGTACAAAGTGCTATCCATGTTATAATATCAACAAGTTTCAGAACTACAACTACCAGATTAGCTCACAAAACATTCTCGTGTCAAATGTTTGTCATCTGTTAGGCACAAAACATTCTCAAGAGCCAAACTGGAGTGTAGAAGAGCCCCAAAGCTCTTATACGAGAAACCAAAAATGAAATAATCAAGACACAACTTCCCATCATACCTCCAAATTTATAAGGCAGAGAGCATTCATACCTCCCTCAGTTGATCCAATTTCTTTGTATCACTCTCACAGAATATGAACTCAGAATTAACAACATACAAATCTTCCATGCATAAAAGTGCTTTGATTGAAAAGCAACATCACCGAATTAAACTATCAACTTCTTAGTTTAATGCTATAGATTACAGAGCCTACAGGGGTGATTGGAAACGCAAAAAACTGGTTTTTATTAAGAAATGCTACTTAAAACAAGAAATGTTCTTCAACAAGTTAACAGTACAAGATCTGTTAGATTCTTTATTCTGAAAAGGTCCAGAGAATATTTTAGAGCAGGCCAAACCAATATTGCCAAGGATTTCAACCACTCCTTTGAACTATAGAGCGAAAATAAAGCTATCTTCCGATTCTACAAACAAAACAGAAGGAGAGAGGGCCTTGACTATAGCATGATAAGAGAAACATACATACTGATCTGTTCATGTCACTAAACAGGACTGATTTAAGTACTCTGATGTCTATCCTTCATAAAGAAACAAGTACTGGCATTTAAAATCAAAATGAAGCTTATTTTATCGACTAGAATTATATTTCTTGTATTATATTTAGATCTAGAAATTCAATTAATTGACTCTTCGTGACATTCTCCAGCTGAGAATCATCCAGGCAATCTAGTTTTGTCTAGAACATGAAGAAAATCATCCAATAGATTTAAAAGGTTGAGATCTTACTCTATCAAAGGTAGAAATTGAAAATAATAATTTCACAAATCAAAACCACCATACAAAGGCATAATAATCTCAACAATGGGACCCATCTATGCTGCTGGTGGTATGGATATAAAATTTTCAATTCTCTACATAAATTGCTGGGCATTCATAAAAATGTTCACTATGGCCTGTATTCATTCTAGCTGGCAATCGTTGATTACTAATTCGGTAAGTTTTCAAGATTGAATTTAATAAAAAAACATAACAAAACACAAATTTCTTTTACATCATTAAACATATAAATTCTGTATCTTTTCCCAACCACAGTTGTCACAATTATCAACATAAGATCTCTAAGTAAAAAAAAAATGTCTCTTTCAGATAAAGAATTCAACTTTCGCATCATATGATATCCCTCGTCAGCTTAAGCCTCGTACATGAAGTAATATATACAGACAAATAAAAAAAATATCCCTCAAAATTCAAGACATAAGACAAACAAGGCACCATTAATATTAATAAATCAAGTTTTGGATCCAAATAACAAGGTTTTGTAAACTCATTTGTTTGCATGCATGCATATACGTACCTGTACAAGAAATCAAATGCTGCGAACAGGGAGGAGAAACGCCATAATTGGAGGTTTCAGGAGCTGGGAAAGAAAACTGAAAGCGACAGAGAGAGAGAGAGATTTCCAAAAGAAAAATAAAAAGAAGGGAAGAAAAGGGAATGGAAAATTTTGTTCTCTTTATCTATCTACGGTACTATTATTCTATATTTATTTATCTATAAAATCCCAAAGCAAGCGAATAATTGAGAATCCGTGTTTTAAATTTCTTTTAATACTTGTTAATAATGCAAGAATGGAAAGTTGTCGTGGCTGCACCGCCGCTTTCGCTTCGGTCTTTTTTTCGATTCTATAAAACAAAAGGGAAGCAAAACTGCGAAACAAATCAGTGTTTTGTTTTGTAGTAGAATCCAATGCAAGGAAAGTGGAGAGGAGGAAATGTAAGGAAAGGAATAGGATTGGATACAGATTGCGTAGTTGTAGGAGGCTTTTTTTTTTTTTTTTTTTTTTTTTAGCATAGTTAAAAAAAAAAAGATAAAGTAATACAATAGATAAAAATATTTGAGATATTTTATAATTTTATGAGCCATAATTGCTATTTGTGATTTTTATTTTGCATATAACATCTACGACATACGAGTTCTAGATAATATTAATAACTTTATTTGAAATTAATACCCATTGTTCCTCTCTCTTTCTTTTCACCACAAAACACCATGGGATCACCCATCTCTCTCTAGCTCAAGATCCCCCCCCCCACTCCTCATTGTGGCTCTATCAATTTTCAGCTAATACATCCACTACCAATCACCATCATCACTCACATTCTACATTTAGAGTTATATTGAATGTTTTTCCTTTATTATTTGATGTACTTTATGATAATGTGTGTTAATTTGATTTCTAATATTAGGATTTTGAATTATGAATTTTTTAAAAAATTTAGGGTTTTTGTAATTAGGTTAAATAGATATAATTTGAGTTGATAATTAGTATTTTTTTTAATAATCAATGATTTTGGATTGTTGTTGATTGTGAATTAACAAAAATTATTTGTTAGAATTAATGTTGATTTAGGTTAAATTATGGATTATACCAAATTAAGTATAAAATAAGATAATTGCCTATGAAATACATGAATTTGATTAATAATTTTTTTATGGTAGCGAAATTTGATGATTGTAGGTGTTTGCCGATTAATTCATGTTATACTCAATGTCTTCCCCTTCATTACCTCGATTAAGATAATATATAACAATATCAAAGGATGACTTTCCTACCCTTAAAATGTAGGTGTTCTTATCTCCAAATAAGTGTCATTAAATGACTTTCCTACCCTTAAAATGGGATATGTAACCAATTCATTTCAAGGATGTAAAAACTTACTTAAGTCATATGATATGTGATTTTAACTCCTTTTCTATTTTTATACCTCCATTTTACAAATCTTTAGCTTAACACTCCCTATCCTGCTAACTTAACCATCGAAAGTCCCATACTTGTAGAAAGAACTTCTATGTTTATAGGTCAAATAAATTCCATATTCTCTAAGACAAAAGATGACTCAACGAGGAAACTTGTACCTTATTAACTCACTCGTCCACATTTCTTTTTATTAGTTGGTTCATGGGTTGTTGAAGGACTAATATGTGCGATCATTTCTCAAGTGGTTTAATGCTTTCATACGTCCTTATATTCTTAGTTTTGTGTTTAAAGGATATATGAAGTATTTTTCTATCTTAACATCAACATTATCCTATCGTTATATTAGTACGTACATCATCTTTCCAGCAGTTGGTTTTACTAACATCGTTAAACATTGAAAAGTTTTTGTGCTCAAAACATGAAATTTCTTGTTAGTGTCCATTTTTGTCCCTAAAATTTCTTATAGTGTTTATCTTGTTCTCTTACTTTATTTTTTGAACAACTCTTTCATTGAATTTTTTTTATCATCAAGTTTTATAGAAAATAATATTTAGTTTGTGAATAAATTTCTTTTAATTAATTCCATATATGTCAAATTAGAAACCCGGTCAAAATTAGTTAAATAATTAAAATAAACTTATGAACAATAGATATATACTAGGGCTGATGCCTAAGCTTCTTTGCCAATCGAATCAAAATCCAATTATAGCATAAAATATTTGAAATCAAGAAATAAAAACCTTTACATTAGATCAAATTAATCAATCACTATATGTGTTAATATATACAAAAACAAATTGGTGTGGCTTGTTTATTCTAATAGGTTAAGAGCAAATTGGTCGCCTTGTTCAAATAACAATCTGGTTAAAAAACAATTCACATTGTTATCATTTTAACCTCTAGCTAGCTCCAAATTAAATGTGAAACAACATATTGTCAAACGATTAAACCATAAAAAATATAGGAAGTGAAATGAAAATATGGTGACATATTGTACTAACTTGGATTAACAGATAAAATTTACACCCGAGTAATGGACTCGACCATAATGAATTAACCTGATTCAATACTTTTTTTCTTTGATTAAAATGTATACAAGATTTAGGGAGTGATATGAAAATATAGCGACATATTGTACTAATTCGGATTAACAAGCAAAATTTACACTTAGGTAATGAACTTGACCACAATGAGTTAACCTGATTGGATAATTTTTTTTTTCTTTCTTTTTCCTTCTCTTATTCTCTTTCTAGTTAGGCCTTGACTAGGTATTAATTGATTATGAGTCAAATTAAATTTGAAATTAAATTGAAGAGTTATTAAAGAATTAAAGATGAAATTGAAAAAAAAATTCAATATAAAAAAAATTTCCCAAGTAAAAACAAATAGAAATTAAAAGAATAAGGATCAAATTTGACATAAAAATAAAATGAAATCAAACATGGAGTGATGAAATTGAAAAACAAATTCAATCAAGAAAAAAAATTCAAAATAAAATAAATAGTAATAAAAAAAATAGGAACCAAATCTGATAGATAAAAAAATCAAGAGAATGGAATCAAAACAAAATTTTAATTTTATAAATCATTATTATTAAAACAAATAGTAAAAAAAAATATGGATCAAATCTGAAGGCAAAAAAATTAAAGGGCTACTTTAAAATCTTATAGGTTTAGGTGCAAAAATCAAGAAAAAGGTTAAACAAAAGGCCTCAGGCCAAACTGGAGGTCTGTACGCCACACAAGCTGCCTAGTGATGGAGGAGTCGTCAAAACGATTAAAACACCACACTAGAAGACATTGTTTAGTCGTCAAACTTCTTCTCACACTACACTTGAATAACGTGGCGTTTGAAAGTAAAAGACTAAATTGCCCCATTCAACTTGATTATAATAATTAAAAAAAAAACATAATAAAAATACTAAAAATCCCTTGTATTTTTATTGCGAGTTTGCATGTGGAATGAATATTTTTGAACATTTTTCTAGGTCTCCATCCTGTTGCCATTTTTATTATGTTTCTAAATACACCAACTCAAAATAAATTGCAATTAGGTGACAATTGTGTAACCCCATAAAATTGGAACTCTACAGAAAATCAGACATGCACCCCCAAACGTAGCCTCTAAGAGCTATATAGTATTAATCCAAGCGCAATTCATTGACCTTCCTCAAGTTTTGAATTATAAATTTGATGAGTTAATTTAAAATAAAATTATTTTATTTTTTAATCAAAATAATATTATTTTAAGAATTATATTTATAGTTTTAATTATATTATAGATATTATAAATTGATTTACCTAATAGTTATATTAAGTTAATTTTAAATTTATATTACAAATTAGATTAAGGAAATTATCGGATTGATCCATAAAATCAAACCGATTTAATAATATTATTACAAGAAACATAGCAATTAAAGGTTGCGTGCAGCCAGCAATTGTCCACGCCAAAAAGCGAATCCATTTTCTGCAACTCCTTCCCAAATCATGATGGAGCACACCTCCTTCTCGTTTGAGTGTTTTTTGAAATGTAATAGTGATTATGAAGTATTTTTTATTTAAAAATATATTAAAATAATATATATTTTTTTATTTTTTAAAAATTATTTTTAATATTAATATATTAAAATGATTTGAAAATGTAAAAAAATTAATTTTAAAATATAATTAAAATTTTTTAAAAAAAACTCAATCTGAACCGTGTTTTCAAAACACCAATGAATACTGCCGACAACTGAACAAATGTAAAGATAACTGAAACCAAAAACAAGGAAAAAGTTCTTAAACGTTGTTTGTTCTTGCTGTTTCCTTATCCTGGTAGAAATGGTTTCTATTTCTCTGCCTAACCACTCTCTACCCTCTCTACTTCCCACTCATAAACCCAAAAACCTATCTTCTCAAAACCTCCCAATTCTGTCCAAGTCATCACGGTCACAGTTCTATGGCCTCAAGTTTTCCCATTCTAGTTCTCTGCCATTCCCATCTTCTTCTAGTTCAGTGAAGACTACCATTTTTGCCAAGGTACATTTTGCTTCGTAATGAAAACTACATGCTTTAAAGCTTTCATTTTGTTGATTGATTGGTTTTGGGGATGTCTTTATTTTTAAGGTAAACAAAGGACAGGTGCCACCGTCCTTCACATTGAAAGATCAGGATGGAAAGACGGTGTCCCTCTCCAAATTCAAAGGGAAGCCTGTGGTTGTCTACTTTTACCCAGCTGATGAAAGCCCTAGCTGCACGAAACAGGTAACTAGATCTGTGTTACTTCAAAGGCTTTCATTTTTATTCATGGGGAGGCAACCAAGCATAGATAAGATAATGTAGGCGAGAGGGAGAAAATAATTGCATTTGATTATCATCACAAGATGTCATTGGGAGCTTGATTTCCAGGACCAAGAATCTGCAAGTTTTCCCCATAATATACATATAAAACATGTTTAGCAGGCACGGCTAAGGAAGTTTAGTGATCGGTTTTAATAGCTTAAAAGACATTAATTTGCGATTGTGTGTGTTGCTCCTCGATTGCTTCGAAGGCCCTAGTCAATTTAGAAAGGCTTTGTTTAGGATTTTTAACTAGGAAAAAAAGCTAATTACTGAAAAATTGATGAGAAGAGACATAGGTTGGAATGATCATCAATCAAAGGCATCTTTAGGTAGTGAATATATACACTAAAAATGAAGTATTTCTGCAGGCTTGTGCTTTCAGGGATTCTTATGAGAAGTTCAAGAAAGCAGGGGCTGAGGTTGTTGGAATTAGTGGTGATGATCCATCATCGCACAAGGTAAAAGCAAGCTGCTTTTTATTTGTTTTATTTGTTTTTTTTAATCTCAAAGCAGGTTAATAATAGAAAATTATAATTCTATGTCCCTTTTCAACCCTCATAAGGATGACATATTTACTGAGCAACTCGTGCAACAAAATTTAATCCACTGTGTAGTTTTACTCACAGTTGCAGTGAGTGATTAATTAATCTGAATTAGTTATGTGTTCTTTATTTATTATACGAAATGCTAAATCGACGTAATGCAGAACAAATGCCGGTTAGGATGAGATGATGCTAACAAAAACTGCAATGATTCTTAGGCATTTGCCAAAAACAACAGACTTCCATTTACACTGCTGAGCGACGAAGGCAACAAGATAAGGAAAGAGTGGGGAGTGCCAGCAGACCTGTTCGGAGCATTACCTGGGAGACAGACATATGTTCTAGACAAGAATGGGATGGTCCAGCTGATCTACAACAACCAGTTCCAACCTGAAAAGCATATTGATGAAACCCTGAAACTACTTCAAAGCCTTTGAGCCAACATTCCATGTTGTCTGGCTCTTCTTTCACCTTCCCCCCAGCCAATCTGTTTCTTGATGGTTCGAAATTCTTGTAGTGGCCAGTCCCTCGCTATTGCAAGCTATTATCTCGGTTCAGACCCTCAGTTTCATGTAATAGAGATGCTGTTCTTGCCTTCTCTTTGTATTTAAATAATTGCTGAAAAAGCCGGTTGTCATAGCATACCGGAAATATATATATATATAGGTTCAATTGTTGAGCCGGACCTGTCAAAGTTTTTACAGGGTGTTTGGTGTGAACCTCAAACAGGAAAGAGGGGCAACATTGGACCTGTCAAAGTTTGTCCATCCATTTCATTTCAAATGCTGAATGCAGAGGACTAGTTTTTCAAACATGCTCCTTTAGATGGTCCTGTTCTTGTAAAATGCTTTTTGCGAGTAACTTACTTTTTTTTACCAGGTCCGCAATCGTTGTGGTCAGATTTCTGAGCAATTCAGGAAGCAAAAGCCTTTTCTTTTTCCTTGAAATTGCTTTCGGGTGAAACAATTCTCCCCTTTTGCAAAATGCGTAGCCTTCAATGAAGTTCACAGAGGAAATATGACTATAAACTTGCAAATCGTTTGTCTTTCTAAAATTTCCTTCCATTAGAGCCAATCGCTTGGCATTTTAGAACTTCAAACCAAAACAAAGAACTGCGTGTGTCAATATGTGCTCATCAGTGGTCGTATTATAGCACCTTAAAATTTGGTATTAATAAAGTTTTTGGTGATGGTTATTGCATATTAGCAATATAACATTTAATCAGATGAAAATTGTTAAGGTATACTATACTCCATAACACATCACTAAGGAATGGGAAAAAAAAATTGAAGACTGAAAATCAAACACTTATATGTGAGATATAACATAACTATCTCCTTGTCTAAGAGCTAGTTTATATGCTCTCTTACCGTCAAATTCTCTGCCATCATTAAATCCCATCAGCTGTTACCGATAATCTGCAAAAACATCAGCGGAACAAATTTCAAAATCATTCCTCATCCTTGATTGGAGTTTATCATGTACCAACTTACGCATTATATATTATTGTTACTGATATCGCTAAAAGAATAAGGGTTTGCTTCATTGTTCATATTAACATATAAACAGTGCTGATATAATCATGGGACTTGAAGTGCACTCAAACTCTTCCATTAATTAAATTAATGGGATCAGAAAGTTTTTTGATAACTCAGCTTAAGGATATACATAAAATCAATAAATTCATCATCTCAAGGATGAATTCTATAAATAAAAAATTTGATAAATCTTACCAATTAGATCTTTTGAAAATAATCAAAGATGGAAACTCCTCACCAATCAACTTTGTCTAAGTTGAAGAGCTCATCTCTATGAATAATATATCGAAATCTCTATTTAATTGGATGATAAATCACTATCTTAATGATTAAGGTATAAAGACGAAGAACACTCTTTTTCTTCACTTTCTCTCCATTATTTTTGCCAAAAAGCTCTCACATTTTGAAAATAAGTCAAAGTTAGCTTTTTATATCCAATCACCTGTATGACCTAAAAAGGTTTTAGGTTTTTATCCGTCTTTTTTCATAATTTTATATAGGTTATGGTCCAAAAGAGGAGGGATGAAACCCAATAATTCTCCCCCTCCTGACTCATTTAGGGTTCTTCGTCAAGCCTATTTGTTTTTTTATAGAATTCAAACTTTTTTTATATATATATATAAATACTTGGTCATTTTTTTGGCGTGGACAATGTCGAATGGCGAATTAGCCTCTTGGATCAAGAGGATTTTTAAATGTATTGGGATAAATTATAAAATTATGATTTGAAAGGTTCAAGAATCGTCACCTAGTATTATGATTACTAGAAAACTTAATGGTCCGCGAGAGTTTAGGTAAGAGGATTGGTTGTGTATAGAAAAAACACATTACTCCTAATACACCCTACCTATAGTAAGTTGCATTGTTGATTGATTGTATTTTTTTTTTCTAAGTCATGTTTATATTCATTGGTCTTTCTAAGTTTTGAAAAAGATCATTTTTGGTAAAGAAATCTTTATCTTATCAGACTAAAACCTAACCATTCTAAAGTCTAAAATTTTAATGATGCATTTATCTCTATTTTTGTATCTTTAATACATAGGGATATACTTTATAGTGTAAATTCATACCTCTAAATATTAAACTCTACAAGTAATTCATAACAATTTATTTTTGTCAATTCATTTAATTTAATATCGAGAATATGCATTACTGATATGGATTAGCCAACGAACACCAAGGACCCATTACACATTTCAAATGGGTCCATCACAAGGTTCAAAGCAAAGACACTGAAAGAAGTACTGAATTGACTGATTATGCAAGTTTTGGCTAAGACTGAACTCGAGGATCTTTTGGAGCATTAAGAGGAGGCCTTAATGTATTTATTCTATATGTAAGAAGGACCCAATCCACCCTTATTTAGACCATGAAGTTTTGGTAACAAGGCTGTCAATTTTGTATTAGTTTCGACTGGCCTTGTTTTGTGATGTTTCCATGTGTTTTATGAATTCCTATCTAGTTTTAAATTAAAATCAATAAATGTGCAAGTGGCCGAACTCACATAGGCCTTTTCGTTTCTATATGGTTGAAACCTACCATTATGGTTAACATCCAAATCATTGGTTATCTCATCTATATTTTTGTCTATAGATTCTTCTAGAGATGAATTAGCTCATCTCTCAAATCTTCTTTTTAAACCCCTATGGTCTAGCCCATATAAAAGACTATTGTGAAAAGAGAAGACATATCACCCTCAATATATCATACTTATGGTAAGCTGAGTTATTGTTTATTCTAAATCACGTTTCTATTCGTTAGTCTATCTAAAGTTTGAGAAAATTCCTTCTTAATAAGAAGATTCCTATCTTATCAAGTAAAAAGCTAGTCGTTTTAAAATCTATAATAGTACATCCAAGTTTTAAAAAAAGTCTTTATCGGTATAAAGATTCTTATCTAATCTAATCAAAAACTAATTATTCTAAAGGTCAAGAAATAAAACAGTTTTTGTTTGAAATTTTAGTCAAATCTTAATGGATAATCACAAACTTGTTGTGATGCCTATTAAATGATTTTTGTATTCTTCAAAGTATGATGAAAATGCAATTTCTAATTTTTTTGTATAAGAAATTGAACATGAAATTTTAGAATTTGGCCATATGTATGACAATATATATAGGAGAAAACTGAGTATTTTTTTAATATTGGGTTCGTATCTTACATTATAAATTTACTACTCAATATTAAACAATTTTTTAGAAAACATGAAAGAAGACCATAAATAAATTCAAAATGATCCCTAGTTTTTTTTCTTTTTTGGAATTTTCTAAAATAATTTAAAATCCCGTTTTGGCTAAATATTAAAATAAAAACATGTTAAGAAACTAAAGGAAAGGGATAAGGGTGTGCTTATTAAATATATTCATGACTCAGGGGCTAAGTTGGTTGGGCCTAAAGCCCAAGTTTAACCCAGTTAGTTGGATTGACTAAAAGTTCAATTATTTTTTTATATGAGGATGGGATGGACCAGTCAACCCATGTAGGATGGACCCAGCCATCTTAACCTTTGCTGGCAAAAGCCAACAGCAAGACATGAATTAAATAATATATTATATAAAAATACTTTTTATTGTTTCATTAAATTATCTACAATTTCATTACATATAAAATTTATCCGATAAGAACTACAGTTTTTCATAATTTTTTGAGTGTGCCAATAAAATTAGATAAAATATTATCAGGAATAAAATTGAGATTATAATGCGAATAAATTTAATTCATGCTAAACTAGTTTTTTTAAAAAAAAATTATTGTTCAGGTGAATATAAACAGTAATTCACTACATTATTTTTTCAAAATAAAAAATACTCACTTTTAAAAAATAAACAGTACAATAAAAACAACCGAGAACTGCTTTAAATTTTTTAATTTTACCAGGGTTTTAGACGCAAAATGCATTGAACCATAAAAAATAAATTGCGTTTTCAACTTTACCAGAAGCAACCACGCAAACAAATTCACGTCTTACATGTAACAAAGAGGCAAAGTGCAGTAGAAGGGCAGATTACTTGGCGCTGGGGAGGAAAGCGTTGGAGGTTTGCCACGAAGATGGTGGAGAGTCTAATAAAGTTCACAACTGTTCATAGTGGTGGCTGAGGAGGTTGTCACGGAGGAGAGACTGTTGTTCTGCCACTGGATAGGAGGAGGGAAGTTGGTGGAGTCCATTTCTGTTGGTCACACAATAAAGAAGGTTGGTGTGGCTGAGAAGAAAAGGTCGTCGCTGCTAGAGAGAAAACTATTTTGAATCAGGTGGTTGCTGAAGATCACAAATGAAGGGAGAGTCGCTGCTCTATGGTAGGGCTATGACATTACTGAAATTGTTGCAATAGTAAAGGGGTGTTATATGGTTCTATTCTTCGATTTTTTTGTCCTTTTAGGTGCTAGAGTGGATCGTCCCAATTTATAAGGGATGTTGGCTCCCATTTAGAGCCAAATCTGGACCATTGAGTCCTCTAGGATTAATCCCAACTATAGATGCCGAGCCAAAGCAAAGCAGTAGTCTCCAACCAGGTTGTCAAAGGCTAGACGAGTCAGTGGTTTTGGATCGATGTTATAGTGGCTACGAGGGGAACCACTCGGTAGTACGACGTCAGGTCTACTAGATGGTGTGATAGAGCATTAAATGCTCCACAAGAAAGGACCCCCTGCCAGCTCCCCACGGGAGAAATGAAGAAGAAAATAAACAGTAATACCAAAACAACATCGTTTTGTTCATTTTACAAAAAGGTATCTGATCTTCCATTTACGTTAAATTTGGCACATTTGGGCTGATTTCTCAAAGTTTCTTTCAATTAAGTCCCGGGTCATGTCAATTTGGACCCTCAAATTTTGATGCTTTTTTTAACATAGCCCCTCGTTGGTGTGTCTTTAATTTCATCCTCAATTAATTTTCAAACTTTTAATTTCTTTAAGTTTACCCTTGATGTTAATCAATTTCGTCTCTTAATATGCGCGCCTCTTCTACCTTAATCATTGGTTTTGGACTTTTTTTATTTAACTTTTAATTGATCTAAAAACTTTTTTTTCTTGCATTTTGTCTCTATTTTCAAATAATTAACTTTTAGAAATTAAATTTGACCATCTAAAATTTTAATCTTCTTAATTAAGCTTAAATTAAACTTTCAAACTTAATTTTTCACCAATCAAGTCCTTGATTAATCCTTGTGCTTAATTAATTCACCAATCTTCTTAATCCTTGCATTTAGTTTACCCTTAATAAAATTATTTTGACCCATTTAAAAGTCTAATTAAATTTTTACATTTAATTAATTCTTTTAATTTGATTCTTAATTAATTCTTTAATTAGATCTATAATTAAATCAAATTGACTAATAAAAAAATCTAATTAAATTCTTATACACAAGTTCATTCAATATTTTAATGTATTTTTAATATAAAAAAATATGTTAAAAAAATAACCACTATCATTGCAACATCAAATACAAATGCTAGATGATAAATTGAGTTGATGCAGTCCAGCAAAACCTGAATACTAGACTCGGGTAAGAAACGATAAGAGCGCGTGAGGTTTCAGACACTCACTCCTGTTTAGACGCCTCAAGGCCAAAACAAAAGAAAAAGAAAATTCTAGAAGTCTCTCTTATCATATCTCATAATAAAACCCACTCTCTCTACATCCACACTATACTAGGGTTTTTATCTTTCTCTACTCTGTCCTGCGTATTTTTCTCAAACTCAAACGAGGTGCTGATGATGTTCTCTCTCATACCCTGTTTTAGATTTAATTAACTGCAGTGATAATTGTTAATGATAATCATCTTGTTATTGTTTTTGTTACTTTATCTGATTTGTTTTTGTTTTGTTGAGATTACTATCAGGGGCTAAAGAAATAATGGCAACAGCACAGTTGACAGCATTCTCAATTTCGGTTTCAGCAAGGAACTTGTCTTCCTTTGAAGGATTAAGAGCTTCAAGTGTCAAGTTTGCTTCATTTAAACCACTTGTTGGTGTTGGTCTTCCTCTCTCTCGACGCTCTTTTCAGGGCTTGGTCGTTAAAGCTGCCACTGTTGTCGCTCCCAAGGTTTATAATAATTTATTTATTTGAAGCAGTGTATGTATGCTTAGCCTGCTTTCGTGTTTCCTGTTTTTGGTTTCTAGTAACTGTAGAAACTTTGTTTGTTTCATTTCTTGAGTTTTGAAATTAAAACGTTTTATTTATTATTATTGGATTCGCTGGGAATTGGATTTGTTTTGGTGTATTTTCTCATACCTTTATTGGGTTTTTGCTATATATTTTTCATTAATGCTTTGGTGAGTTTTTTCGTCCTCTCTCAAAAATACTCTTTTATTTTTTATTTATTTTTTTCAATTTTATCCACAGTTTTTCTGATTTCATTTTGTTTAATTTGCTTCTTTTGGGTTTGAATGCTTTTAATAGCTTGTCTGATTTAATGGTACTTCATTTCTGTAGTACACTTCCATTACGCCTTTGGGTGACAGGGTGATGGTGAAGATCAAGACTGTTGAGGAGAAGACTGAGAGTGGCATCTTACTTCCATCTTCTGCTCAAAGCAAGCCTCAAGGTGGTGAGGTGGTTGCTGTTGGAGAAGGGAAGACTATTGGAAAGGCAAAGCTGGACATTTCTGTTAAGGTTATTTTTGTAGATTAGATGCTTTCTAATTCTCCTGTATGCGTACTGTCTTCCTGAATTACTCACTCGGTTGGTGTTTTTCTTTTATAGACTGGCACCCAGGTTGTGTATTCCAAGTATGCTGGGACTGAGGTGGAGTTTGATGGTTCAAGTCACCTTATACTGAAGGAGGATGATATTGTTGGCATCCTTGAGACAGATGATATCAAGGATCTTAAGCCTCTGAATGATAGAGTATTCATAAAGGTACATTACCCTCCACTGTCCATTGGTTTGGTGCCGTATGGATTAGCAGTGTTCTTGTGATGCTGTTTGTCTTTGGAGGCCGGTTGATTTTTAAATCTTTAGTTATGAAAAAAAGTAATTGCTCTTGGCTGTTTGGAGTGTGGTGGCATGTATAATCTTCATGGTTGTATGAGAACTTGAAGGTTCACAATAATTTGTTATTATGGGTTTGATTGTAGGTTGCCGAGGCAGAGGAGAAAACTGCTGGAGGCTTGTTGCTAACAGAGGCCACTAAAGAGAAACCTTCTATTGGCACGGTGAGATCAAGTGTTTCTTACATTTGTCACATGCATCACTGGAAATGTTCCATCTGTTTATGATGAATATACTGATGCTTCTTGATGAACAGGTGATAGCAGTTGGACCTGGACCACTTGATGAGGAAGGTAACAGGAAGGCACTATCCGTGTCCCCAGGAAACACAGTTTTGTACTCCAAGTATGCAGGGAATGACTTCAAAGGGAGTGATGGTTCCAACTACATCGCTTTGAGAGCTTCCGATGTAATGGCTATACTCTCTTAGTTGTCCATTGCAATATGCTTCACTATCTGGAATTTTGTAGTTGAGTTGCCCAAAGGCTTATGGATTGTGATTATAGTCTTTGAATCTAATTTGAATTGCTGCATTGTTTGAGTCAATTGTGGCGAATTCTTTCAAGGATTTCTGGCTGACACCCGCAGCGTAGGCGGGGTGGGTGGGGGTGGATATCTTCTGAGAGGGGTATGGATGGTAATATTAAATTAAACGCACTTGTTGAAGGAATTCCCCCCCTGCTTCTATGCGTAAAAACACACTTGGCTATGTTTTGAGGGATAAATTCTACAGCGTATCAAAGTTCACCACTAGGTCGCTGAAAGACCAGCTGCACGTGAATTTCACCTATGAGAGAGACCATTAGTTACATCAGCTGGTAGAAACACTGCTCCTTGACAAAAAAAAAAAAAAAAAGTGTCCAAGTGTTGATAATTAGAGATTGTTAACCGTGATAGCATTTACAAGAACGTTAAATTGTTGTTAGCACCATATCTATGGCAAGAGCTCGACTGCAGGCAGCAAGATAATGAAATTAGTGTGTCCCATCTTCCATTGTGATGATACGTTTCCCTTTGACAGGAACGCCTAGGATAGCTGCCAGCGGCAAAAAAAGGTTAACCACTAGCTCAAATACCCCACCTGAACCATTTATCTGTTAAACGAGGCGGCTGAATTATCATCATACTGCCCCCCTCCAGACATTCCCACTGTCACTGCCACTACAAGCTTGATTGGGAACTGGCACATTACCGAGATCTCCATCCAAGCTCATCTGTTGCACTTCAGCAGATGACAGTATTTTTATGCTCTGAACACAGCTCATGAACTCCCTGAAAGCAATTTCAAAACGCATATTTGAGAATTAAGCAGGTCTTAGAGGACAAACAGAAGTAACTTAAAGTACTGAGGTTCAGGACTTACTCCCAGGGATCGTCACCAACAAGTAATATGTCATTTTCGCGATCAACATATACCAGTTTCCAATCTGAACTTTGTGGATCTTCTAGTTGCCCTTCAATGCCAAACATTTGGGCCAGATCATGTCTAAGCTCGTCATAACCTTTATGACAGGTGATGTCAATAGATCTTCCAACTGAGCCACGCTTTTGGACCTTCACGAATTTGAACTAGTGTTAGGATATTTACTCGAGTAAGAGCAAACTTATCTACAGTGGAATAATATTTGTTGAAGAAGATTTTGATAGTTTACTAGTCATATATTGTCACTTAAAGTCTAGATAACTTAGTCACGAACCTCAGTGCATTAATTCTTTTCTAGGCAAGAACTTCTCAGAGAGATTGAACGAGAGAGGGAAAACGACAAACCTTTGTATATGTACGCATTCGTTGATTCTGGTTGGTCCAGACTCCATTGTTCAAAATCCCAGTATCATTGATGGCAATGTCGTTTGAACCACCAGGCTTGGAATGTATGTTTGATACACCAAATGACTGAGCGCTAATTGCAGCAGTGGACAACTCCATGTTGATATCTTGTGCGGTATCACCATAATTAACGAGCAAGTTCTGAAGATCCTTTTGAGAGTCATATTCCCTTGATAATAGAGTATCAGGTGCAAATGCATCGTTATTAGATGCAGGATGTGATTGGACATCGCCATCCAAGCCAAAGGTTGGGACTGAGAAATTCTGCTGGATGGTACCAGCATCTAGGCAATACGATGTTCCAGAAGACGAAGCTTCCAATTGATCAGTCACAGCACCTTTATATTTTAGTTGGTCTAGACCTTTCAAGCTGGGAAACTCATTCTTGATGCGAATTTCAGACTTGCTTTGGAGTTCCTGAACAAGATTACTTGCAGGCTCAGTAGCTGAATCACCCATCAACATGGCTGGAGCTTGTTGGTTTCTGTTCAGGAAATTTAGTGGAGAAATCTGCCAATTATTAGTAGAAGGTGAGGTTGAACAAGATGGCGCTTCTCCATCTGTAATACTTGAATGGTATCTAACTGCCATGGTTGCGTTCTGCATGCCTTGGAGCTGGTTCATAGGAAAAGATTGTGTTTGCATGAGTGCTGCTGCTGTTGAGAAGCTGTTGCTGCCAAGTGGCTGCTGATTCTGTGTCAGAGGTGACTGATTAAGTTGCTGGTTTTGCTGATGGGTCTGCTGCAGCTGCTGTAGCTTCTGAGACTGCAGAAGTAAGCTTTCAGGGGAAAGCAGCTCCTGCTGCTGCTGTAAGTTCTGTAGCAACTGTAAGTGAAGCTGTTGCTCAGAGTTGTCAGGCTGTGATAGTTGCTGTATTTGTTGATGTGGCTGTGGCTGCACCCTCTGTGATGGGTTTTGTTGTAACAGGAGTGGGGACTGTTGCAACTGTGTCTGTTGTCTGTGAGAGAAGTTAGATTGCTGCTCCATTTGTTGATGAAACTGCGAGTCTTGTGGTAAAGAGGTCAGCTGATATGAACTTTTATTAGAAGGGATGCTTTGGGATTGGATATTGCTTGCCAGTAACTGCTGTTGTTGCTGCTGCTGCTGGGAGTATACAAACGGTTTCTGAAAATTCTGATTTGGGATCTGATTAGGGGAAACCACACCGTCATTTAAGGCAGGTGGTTGGAAAATCTGCTGCTGCAGCTGTTGAAGCCGTTGCCATTGTGGTGGCAGTTGTTGTGGCTGCAGCTGTGGCTGTTGCTGTGGTTGATGCTGATGCTCATTATGTTGCTCTTGAGAAATAGACTGCTGCAGCTGTGCTGCAGCTGTTGGGAATAAGGTGGCTGCTGTTGGTTAATGGGAGTCTGCAATAATTGCTGCAGCTGCTGTTGTTGAGTCCATGCCATTGGTGGCCGAGGTAACTGACCGACTTGGTTTTCTGAATTTGTTTTGTTAAATCGTATGCTTGGAGCAGATAGGCCAGGAGCTTGAAAATTCAAAAAATTTGATGGATCATCAGTGCTAAGGTTTTTCTGCAGGTCATTGGAAGGAACCATTGGTGGGAAGAATCCTGATTGAGCAGCTGGAAACTGATTATTTTGCTGCATGCTCATCCATTGAACTAAGCTCAAACCAGGAAAGATTGAGCTTGCGGCATCCTTCTTGCCAAATTCATCTCCAAGCCAAGGCATAACTCTTTTAAAAGCATTCTCTGTATCAGACTCGTCATCTGCAAATGAACTACAAAAGATTATTCATGCAGCAATCTCTAGTGGAAACAGATGATGAGTTAACTATCAAGGATAGTAATAGAGTAAGTGGACAAATGTTGGTCTATTTAACATTCAGCTTCATAGGATATATTGATTTTTTTGGATATACTGGACCTGACATATTGAATCCATTTATAGATTTTAAATTCCAGATAGGAAAACTAGTTGAATACCAAGCAATATAGTATTTCACCCCTTAACATCCAATCATCATAAGAGAATCAAAATGAGTTCAGCACTATTTCTGAACACAACTAAGACATCACTAGTTATAATACAGTGACAGGAAAAACATGGAAGAAAATATAACTGAAGCTTCTAGCCATTTGAAACCTCCAAGATTAATTGTAAAATGCAATAAGAGAAATTTGCAGCAGGTGAAAATATTATGTTGTAAAATATAAAAGAGGGGTAGTTGATGACTTTACTTGGCATCCCTGGCTGCTTAGGGATCTTTGGTCTGAAAAATGGAGGTGGACATATGTAGAAAGGAGTTACAACAGGCTCAATCTCCCAAATCGAAACTCTGTTTGGCCGTTCACTGGCAGTTGATTCATCCCACCCAACCTATCACAATTGAGAATTGGTTGGGTTAACTAAATAATTAGACATTTGATTTATACATGTGAGAAATATCACAATAAAAAAAGTTAGGTATGCACTTAAGATGAGTCTAGGAAAATAATCTAACTAGTAAAACAAAAATCAATAGCAACAAAGTATTATCCAGAGAATTAAAATCAAGGTCTGGCAGAGAAGGATCATGTTTTCAGACACTAAGTTCTATAAACAAAGCTCAAGCATGCCTCTAAAAAATAGTTCTTAGAGACTTTCTGTTAGAACTGGGCCAATTGTTACACAAGAACGCACAATACAACTGGGCCAATTGTTACACAAGAACGCGCAATACAACTAAGTTTACATAACCACCATATCATATGAAATGTACAAGCAGCCAATGATACCTGAAGATTGCGCCACTGTGAATTTTTCCAGCGCACTGGATCCAAATCACTGATTCCAGTGATTGTACCCATGTATCTACGCACTCCTGACTCTTCAGTCGTAAACATCATTCTAAATCTCATGCCAAGTGATCCTTGCGTATACATAGCTTTATTATACTTGGAGAAGGGGATCACAAACTCAGAAGGGCTTGCACTATTTAAATCAATTATATTTGTTAGGCCATGCCTTTGGCTTCATGAATTACCATTTTCTATTGACCAGATAAATTGTGAATTTGTGATAACAGCATAAACAAGTTCGAGCAGTACCTTGGGTTGTAAAATATAGTAAATGGGCTGTTGTTTGCAGCAGCATGAGCTGCAGCAGCAAGAATTCCAATATGCATACTATCACTGGATATGAGTGACGAAGAGAGAGCTGGTTGTTGTCTATTAGCATGCCTTATACCCAAGAGAAGCTGTGATTTTTCATCTCTACATCAAACCATATTATCTCATCTTAAGAGGATGATAATCTAAGAGGATGATAATCTAGCATAAAATATTTCTTGTCAAACAGTCAATCTCATACCTTATGAATAGAACGGAATCACCTGTGAAAATTCTTTTTGTGCTGACAAAGACACTCCAGCCTGTAGTGAGCAGGTGCCTTTTGGGTTGCCCTATGATCAAGGAACTTACAGTTTAATGCCCTTTCTGCTGGTTTCCGAATTAAAATAAATCAAATATGTAAAAAGCTCCTCAAAATATTTAATCAAATCCATAAAAAGATTTAAACTATTCTTCATATGGCATCAGTTATACTAAAGCAGATTGAATTTTCATTTTCTATTTGTGAACAAATATAGACATCAATGTTAACATTGGAACTCCAATTTTACAAATTTCACTGGTTCAGAACCACTTCATAAGGATCCAGGAAAAGCACATGTATATATCCACGGATGAATTTAGAAGAAACACCTTTTCACTTCCGTTTGGCGACCTTACTCAAATATTTGACAATGATGTAGGATAGAGTAGTCTATGTATAAAAAAAGAGGCCATACCTCGATAAATATGCCTAAATGTCCATGTATTATCATGCAAGTCTCTGGCTACCAGCTCTTGAGCAGGTGGTTGCATTGAAAAGTCCTATTCAATATAATCAATGGTAAGCATTTGGAAGGCAGATGCAGACACAGGATCCATAAATATTAAATTTAGTAAAATTTGAAAAGATTGCACACACTAGAGGGGGGAAAATCTTCTCAGCTGCTCGACGAGGTACAAAAAATCCACCATGAGTACTTGTGTCACTAGCTGTAAGAGTTTTGCAGAAGAACTCTGTAGGTTGCCTGCTTTGCTTTAGCCCCAGGTCAGATGCCAGTAATGCTTCCTTGTCATACTGTAGAGCAGATATTTTAATCAATCTTCCACATGAGTACACTCATTTATGTCCTGGAATATAACAAGCAAAAATTAAATAGCTGACCTACTTTGCTTACTGGTTGAAGGGTCATTTGTGCATAGACCTCGTCAGTTTCCACATCAGCCTGGGTGAACATATACAATAATCATCAAATATGCAACTTTGGATTATCAAAATTATGTTCCAGACCAGCAAACCAGATTTCATAAACTGATTCTTCTCAAGCAAGACAATCCAAGGCATGCAAGAACACCAGCTCTTCACAATATGCACCCCAGCTTCAAGCAAATCATTTTTTTTTAAAGATATTTAATTATTTTAAACATCTGTGCAGAACAATGGAGGCTTCCGTACATGCAATGTGACATTATGAAGCATGCAAATCAGCTTGGAAGTAAGGTTGGGGTAACTTGGTACGAAATCAGTCTCCTTTTGCATTGAAGCTGCAACCTGAAAGTTTTAGTATCAAAGAAACTTTCATTAAAAACGACAATCAGAGTAGCTGTTCCGTTAGATTTAGTGAAGGCAACATACCTGCTCACTGTGACCTTGAGGGAAGTAAACTACAAGGCTTCCAACTGGAGGCAAGGAAACCAGTGGCCCAGCACAAGCATGCCACAACTCTGAATTGATACTCTTTCTTTCTCCTGTTCTCAAAACCAATATCAAACAAATCTAAAATTGATTGAGCTATAAGAATATAAAATATATTTCTTATAACCAACTCAGTCTTTCTGAAAATGCAAATTAAATATAATTACCCAAAAGCCAGTTTTTTTTTTTTTTTTTCCTGTCTCTGAAGATTACATGTTCGATCATGATCATGCATTATATCAACCACACAGAATTTATCTCCAGTGGCATTAAAAGCAACTTTTTGAGTATGTCTTCCCAGTATATTTTCAGCTCCATTGCTTGCTTATTCTTGTCATTAAGATTTTATGAATGTAAAAGACCTCGTGTGAGTTTTTCTTGTCAGACTGAAAACAAGTTGTCATTAGATTCAGCAGTGAAAATAGAGAAATTCAAGAACTTGAAATGGAAGGAAATTTCAAGATTCAGAAAATCTAAAATTCGGTTGAATAATATAGAATAGACTGCATAAAAACGTAGATACAGATTAAAATGGAATCCTTGAGGTGTTGATCTTAACAACAAACTTGTAGACGGTACATATCTCCTTGCATAACTTCTAGTGCTGTACGAAAATTCAAAATCTTCCAAACGAAAAAACCATACGAGATGCCAAAAAAGTGAGATTCAAGTAAATGATCTACCAACTAAAAATCCCAATACTAATGTGCATGCCATATTGAAATCTTTGATGTTCACCAAGTGTAAGAGATAAGAACAATAGTAGTTTTCACATAAAGAAAAAAAAACGGGGGGGGGGGGGGGCAATAAAAATACCATCACTGTGAATAAAATCTCAACCTTCAATCAACTATACATGCTAAGAAAAATAGAAAAAAAAATAGTAAAAAAAATCACCAGATTTACCCTCTCTAATCTTCACCAGAACAAAACGAAGCATAAGCTTAGGTATAAAGAAGTAACCATGAAAATCAAACCAGCAAACAATAAAACAGCTATAACACCAACATGTATCAAGGAAATGGATTTTGGATAAAGATACCTACCTTCTGCAGAATTTGGCAAGAACCCATTTGAAGGAACCTTCATTCTTGCAGATATGAATAATCTTTTTTCCAATCAACTGTTCTCTTCCACACTGGTTATAACCGTCCAACTCAAACCCAACTCCTGTTTGTTAAGTTTTAAGTTCTAACTACGTAGCCATTGCAACTATGTGAAGCATCACTTATCTTCAAATGCTCAAAAAGAGAGAAAAAATCACCTCTAAACAAAGAAATCCAACCCCAACAAAGTCACTCACCTAACAAACAAAACCAAACTAAAAAGGGAAACAAACTTTGTTTGCTCAGCTAACAAAATGAGGAATCCCATTTTCAGTTGATTTAAGTTTGCAGGGATCGAAGATAGATGAAAGCTGAATTGTCGCTGAGAAATCAGAGGTAGCAGAAGTAAAAGGCTAACGCGTTTCATGGAAAGTTATTTTTTCACTGCTTGAAAAGTAGATGAACAAAAAATATTTTTTAAATATAATTTAGTTTGGTTTTTTTAAAAATATTTATATTTATTTTAGATAAAAAAAATATTTTTAAAAAATTATAAAAAATTTAAAAATAACATATTATTTATTAATTATATCAATTTTAGTTATCAAATTTTTAATTTCTATATGTTTTATTTTTTTAATTACATCTCTTAAAATTTAATTAAATTTGGTTTTTATATTAATTTTAATCCCTTTTTTATTATTATTTATTTTTTTCTTATTTCTTTATTTATCATCTTTATTATTTTGATTGCTATTTATTTTATTTAAAATAATTTATAAAATTATATTTTTTTATTTCATTATTTTTAAACTTTTTTATCTGCTAGATTTGGTTTTTATTATTTTTTTATTGTTATTTATTTTATTTAAAATAATTTTAATGAAATTAAATTTATTTTTTCAATTTAATTTTTATTCAACCTTTTAATTTATAAGATTTGTTTCTTATTTTTTTAATAAACTTTTAAAAAATAAAATATTAATAAATTATTTTCCAACTCATTTTTCATGACATGGTTCAAACACTAAAAATATTTTCTAATTTATTTTTCATAACATTATCAAATATTAAAAAATAATTTACTTTTTAAATAAATTATTTTTTAAAAAACAAACAGCGCATAAAATAAAGACATCTTTCTTATTTATGTCAACTAAACAAACCTTAGTAATTTTAACACGGCTGATTTTCCTACTTTTACAATCAGCATGGCACGGTACCTGCAACTCTGGCTTCATCTCCTTCGAGTGTAATTTCTATGTTATGAATGGCCAAGATTATGGACACACCAGTTAAGGTAGTTTATTTTTTAATCAATCAAAACCTCTTTTCAAACCATACAAGCTTGTTAAATACATTAAGGTTATGTTTTGGTTTTACAGCATTTTAGCGTGCTGTTTCATATATATATATAATTAAAAATATTAATTCAACAAATATAATTTTAATTTAAATATAAAGATAAATTAACTTAAAATTATACCATTCAAATTTTAAACACAAGAAAAAAGTGTTAAATTGATAAACCCAATCGACTTGACGCATCCAAAACAACTTAAATGACTGGTAAAAATATAGTTTAACTAAAAAAAATCAAGACAACATCTTTTTAAAAAAATATTAAGACGGCAACATATTCAATCAACTTTTGTCAACCTTTCACATCTACGACCTTGGTCATGAGACCATGATAACCTCAAATAAAACAAATAAAAATAAATTATGAAGTTTAATTCTCAATAAACTCTTTGTTTAATGATGAAATTGAAAAAAAAAATCAATAAAAAAAACAACACATTAAAATGACCTAAGTTTACTCGAGTTAACTTATGAATCTCGTGACTCGGGTCATAAAACTAGGATAACTTTATAGAAAACAAATCAAAACAAATGGCAAAGTTTAATTCATAATAAAACAAATGTTGAAGATGTTAAATGATGGATCTAGAAAAAATAGTCCATTAAAAATAGATAAAAAAAAAAAAAACTCGTTTCTAGGTTAATCTGTTAAACCCGTGACATGAATCAGGAGAGTGAGATAACCACAAAAAAAAATCGCAATATATTATGAAGTCTAAAATCCAATAGATCAAGTGTTGGAGGATGAAATTAGAGAGAAAAAACATAATATTTTTAAAGGAAAAAAAAATATTATTTGGTTGGAACGTTCCGAGTGAAATTTCTAGAGAAGGCCAAGATTCTGAGTAAGATGAAATCTATTTATCTTGTTTTATTTTTTCAACTGAAACAAGATATACTTGTCATTCCAAGTAGAACAAAATAGAATTGATAACATTTATGTCAACTAGCTAGAGTTGTTTTTGTTTTTTTAGCACTATAAATAAAAAAAAAAAATGGTAAAATAACTTAGTTCATAAAATATTTATAGAAATAATATAATTTAAAAAGTCGTGAGTCTCCTATATAACTCGTGAATCGCATGCAATTTCAAACTAATATTGTCAATTTTGTTCTATTCTAGTTGGAATGGCCAGTATAGCTCATGCCATTTCAAAAAAACAAAACAAAGTGGAACAAATTTCATCTTACTCAGGATTTTGGGTTATTCTAGATTTCTCACCCAAATTTTAGTCAAGATGTTTTGGGTTTACTTTATTTGTTCTATTCCGAATAAAAGTTTAAAAAAACTAAAGTGTGATTTTATTATCTATAAAGTAAAGTAAAGAGACATGACCAAAAGCTAAAATCTAAACCCTTAATTTTATCAATCTCTCACTTATACTCTCTTAAAAAACCAAGACTCTAAGAATCTAGTCTCTACTCTCTACATATCAATTCTTTTTAATATTTCATCTCCTTAATTTTATTGATTCTCTCCATCGATTACCTTTTCCTTTGTAGAGTTTTCATTTTGGTAATAATACTCTAGAACTTCAATAGTTTACAATTTGAGTTCTTAGTAAATGTTGTAATGTAACTAGATGTGAGAAAAATTAGAGTATATTTGAATTCATCCATTCTAATAGGTAAAATAAGATAGAGCACAAGAGACTAAGTGATTTGGTCTTTGTTCGACATGATTTGAGAATTCAATTAAGGTAAAATATTAATATTAATATTAATATTAACATATATTACATAACTTGTTTTGGCCCTGCCACCAAGAAAGAAATTGAAAATGATGTTTAAGACAAAAAATGATTTTTATAAAGAAAATAAACTTTTTCAAAGGACAACTGAACTACAATGTTTAAAATGACCAAAACTAAGTTTAACAAGTCAAAATTGCTCAAAATCAAGTTACTAAGGTCAAATATGTTATTTTCTAGTCAAAACCAAGTTTCCCCTTTAATTTAGCCAAAACCATCATTTTATAGTCAAAATTGAGTTTATTGTGTCGAATTACCAATGTAAAAAATGTCATTTTGTAATCAAAATTAGACATGCAATTAAATTTGGCCAAAAACCATCATTTTATTGTTAAAACTGAGTTTGGCGGGTCAAAACTAGTCAAAAATATTTATTTAGGTCAAAATCATAATATCATAGTCAAAACATTTTTCAATGGAAAAAAATAATTTTTTGTGTGGCTAAAAAGGTCTTTTTAACATTGATTTTAGATTTGTCCGTATGTTTACATAAAAAAGAGAGAGAGAGAGAGAGAGAGAGAGAGAGAGAATTAAAGTAGGCCCACATTGAGAGATGCACTGGTTATAAATAGCTAGTGCATAAACATATAGGGGGTTAAAAATTTTTGTAATTCTATCATTTTTTTTCCATGCACCTTTTTCCCCCTCAAAATAGTCCCAACCATTCAATCAAGTAGTCCAAATGGACCATAACCACTAGATCAAAGCCTAATGTGAGCTCACCCACACAAAACTAGAGCCTCAAATCGATCCTAATTGACAGATCAAACTAAAATACATCTCAACTATTGGAACAAATAAGCTTTATCTAAACTCTCCTACATTTGATTCAACCCCCAACAAGTCAGAGTCATTAGTTCAATTTCAAATTTGTTAGATCTTGATCATTAGATCAAATAAAATATAATTTGAATTGTCCTTAGCAAAAGATCTCACATATCTACTATAGGTTTCATCGCATCAGATCACTTGCCAAAAAATCATGGGCATCAAATCACTTTAAATGCAGTTCAAATATGTACAATTAGATTAAATGATACAAATTTGGACCAGTTAACCAAACAAGCTTAAGGATTTAGCATAGCCTATGTCACACCTAATCCTAACCTCGATCTTCTTTTCCACCCAATTAATGATCAAATCAATTATTGTATCTTCATCATCTGACCATAAAAAAAAAAAAAAAAAAGTCTTTTCTTACCAACAATATCCCACAGTGATTCACCAACGCCTCTAAAATTGACATGAGAATGTTAAAAACATTGTTCAACCAAATTGAAGCTTTGTAGCAACTGATCTCCCTACTAGTTAGTCGTGAGTTACACAACTAACATTAATAGATGTATGAGATTAGGATCTTTATGGTGGGTTAGTCAACACACCATCATCTCATCAAAATCCCCAATAATGATGCGTGAATAGTAAAATGATAGACTTATAATATCATCATCTAACTACGGGCATGACGATAATTTCATCTAGACCTGGGAGTATTTTGGTAATTTTTCAAATCTTATTTTTTTTGTAATTACATTTTAAGTGTATTTGTAGATATTTGATTGAATGAAAGCCCGTGGCACATTGTAGCTCACCAAACGGAAGGGTTTTGAGACTTTGAGTAATTTTGAGGACAAGCAATGTTTCATGACATAGCTAGGAGGATGATATTATGATTTTATTTTGAGAATTATCCAAGATGAGTGATGCTCCTGGTGTTTAATGAATCAAGGGTTGAATAATTGATTGATTGTTGATTTACATAATTGATAATTTAATTAATTGATGTCACACATGATTACTTGATAATTTATTGATTGATTATGTACAATGTGTCTAAAAAAAACTTTCAAGTAAAATCCAAAATCTTGCATTATGATTGTGAATATATGAGTTAAATTATAATAGGAGATAACTAGATAAATATTGATCGACACTAGATGTGTAGGTTGATTGTTTGATTATTTTTACATCTTAATTACTATTATGAGATGAATTTCAAGGATTATCGAATTGATTTGAAAATCTTGTGTTTAATTGGTTCACCCATGAGTGGTTCGTTTTTTATCTATGAGTTTTTGAAAATCACCTCACATTTTATCTAAAGAAATTTTCTTGTTAAGATTCCTTTATATATTTGCAATGAGTTTTAAAATGGATCATGGAAAATTATATTAATTAAAGTTAGATATATGGACAGAGACTAATAAATTAAAGTCGGATGTATGTTGGAAGACTAATTGTATAAATTAAATTCATTCATATGGATGGAGATAAATGTTATAAATTAAAGTTGGTTGCATTGACGAAGACTATTTATGTAAATTAAAGTTAGCTGCATAAGCGATGATGAATTGTGTAAAATCAAGTTAGTCATAATGGCGTGGGTTAAAGAATGTGAAATAAATCGATAATGCATAGTTAACATAAAGTATCTATTAAGAGTACTGGAATGATTTGATAAATTCAATCATCTCAAAAGAAAAGCCATGATTATGAAATTGAGTGAATAAAATCCATGATTAAGTTAAAGTCTAAGTTAAAAACAAGTATATTGAATAGATTAAAAGAATACAATCATCTTAAAAACACAACCCATGATCATTGAAATGAATTAATGAATCCATAAGTAAAATAAGGAATTGAAGCATGAGTAATAATTATTAAAATTGATTTGATGAATGAGTCATCTTAAAGCAAAAGCCATGATATTGGAATTGAGTTAATGATTTTTATAATTAAGTTAAAGCCCAAGTTAAGGGTATACATATTGAATATATTAAATGAATACAGTCATCTTAAAAAAGATCCATGATCATTGAAATGAATTAATGACTTTATAAGTAGAGAGAGAGAGAGAGAGAGAGAGAGAGAGAGAGAGAGAGAGAGAGAGAGATGGAGAATTAAAGCAAGGGTAATAATAATTATTAAAATTGATTTGATGAATTTGATCATCTTAAAGAAAAATCAATGATTATTGAATTGAGTTAATGAAACTTATAATTTAATTAGAGTCTAAGCTATGGGTATGACTATTAAATTGATTAAATGAATGCAATCATTTTAAAACATGACACTTGATCAATTAAATGGATTCATGACTTCATAAGTAAAAAGAGAAATTTAAGAACAAGTAATAAGTATTAAATCATATCCATCCATTGGATGAATTAAAGAAAGATTTGTGTTTATTGAAAAGGATTAGTGAATCTCATAAAGAAGTTAAGGCTTAAGTTAAGGGTATAAAATTGGATAAATGAATACTTCTATCTTAACGCATTAGTCATAAATAAATGAAACTAAAAGTTGAATTAAAGCATGAGTTAAGGGTATTGAAAGTGACCACTGAATCCATAACTTCATTAAATCATGAGTTATGAGTATTGTTTGAGATTAATGAATCCCTATTTGAATTAAAAAAAAAAAAACAAAATATGATTATTGGAATGAATTAATGAATAAGATTGGTGTAAGGCACAAGCTATGATCATTGGGATAAATTAATGAATGAATACATGATATAAACCACAAGCTAAGAGTATTGAAATGAATCAAGAAATGCGGTTAACTCAAGGCTCGAGTTTTGATTATTTTAAATGAATTTTTGAACACATATTTGATGAAAATTTTAAGGTATTCATAATGGTGATAACCTAATGTGTATAATGAAAGAAATAATACTTGATTGATTAATGAAGGGAATACAACAAATTAAAAACTTGACATTGATTTAAATATGCTTGAAAAAGAAATAATGATATTGTGTTTATTCCCAAGGTTGTAGTAAAGATATTAGTAGTAATGGATGCAGAAATGCTTACCTTATAATTCTATATTTCCCATGTGTTACATGTATATGTCTACCATAACCACAACTTAAATATCGTATTTCAAACTTCTATGGTAATACAATATGGTAATTTTGTAATTACCATCTTACTTGATGCATATATTGATTTTTAATATTTTTATGTTTGTAAGAAAGTAAAAGAATAGATTATTAATTATTATAGATTTCATTATATAAGAATATTTGTATATATAATAAAATAATATAAACTTTATTTATGTATAAATGTAGTCAATGATTGAAATTGATGAGATTATTTTAGTGTTTTGTTTGAGGTTACTTGAGTATTGGTTGTGTGAGCCGAATGCGATTTAAGTTGTTGCTATTATGGTGTAGGTATTAATGCATGAAAATTTTTTAGATAGGGCCTCTATGCATGGAAGACTTTGCTAAGATTTTGTTATATTTATACTCTTTATTGTAAATGGAAAATATGGTTCATGTATTGATATGCACGCGTTATAGTTTTTGTGTTTTGTGTATTGATTGGGAGGGCCTCTGTATAGTGGAGACTTTGTGTTTGTGTGTGTTCACCTTATTTTACACACACACACACACACACACACACACATATATATATATATATATATATATATATATATATATATATATATATAAAAGAGAGATTAAATTGCATTAAAAATTACAAGGTGTCACACCCCTTTTCTCTTCAGCGCGACAGACTTTTCTATCTTCCCTCTCTTCCTTGTGGGATCTCTCAACAAAGTTTATGTCGTCACCACTTATCAAATGTTATGGTTTAGAATTAGGAATTTTATAAAACAATTAGGGTTTTGTGAATTAGGTTAAATAGATATAAAATACATTGTTTTGAGTTGTTAATATTTGAAGAAAGTCAATGATTTTGTGTTCTTGTTGAATGTGAATTAGGGTTAAGGTTTTGTTATCCGTGAAGACATCAATGAGATAGCACACATGCCCTAGTCAATAATACACTAAATTTGTGTCGTGCTAGACTTTAGAAGGTTAGAAAGGTTCAATGTCTCGAAATGGCTTTGGAGAAAGATGAGATCTCTTATTATGAACGAGAACATGTAGCTAAAGAAGCAGGTCCATCCATGAGCAATCCAAGTCTGTCTATGAGCTGAGTCAATTTTGGTGCTGAGCCATACATGGGTGTTACGAGCCCGTCCTTGAGTTGGACGAGTTGGGGTGGTGTAAGCCCATCCATGATTTGGGGTGATTTTTAAATGTTGTTAGATTGTATGCTTTAATGTTATAAGAAGAATTATAGATTCAATTTAAATTTAATAAATGTTATATGAATTCTCATTGTGTTTAATTATGAATTGTAAATTATTAAATATGATAAATTGTGAATTGTGTTGATTTTTTAATTGTGTTGGAGAGATGAATTGTAAATTGTGATTATTGTTGAGTTGATTTTTTTTTTTTTATGGTAGAGAGTTAAGAGAGAGGAAAAAACTGCACGAACCATTTTTTTTCATAAGTTGCAAATAAGGCTTGCGATCCATCAATTTATGTTATTTTTTTAAATATTTTATGCACTGTGATATTTTACCAATATTCTTTAACTTTACTAATGTCCAGAAAAACTTCAACTAGCCAACATATAATAAACTCACAAAGACAATCACACAAACCTCTTTATTTTCTTTTCTTAAAAAATATATAAATAATAATAAATAGAACAAACAAAAAGAACTATAAAAAGCAAGATTATTAATTTTTACCATGTGGTTATTACTCAGTTTCAATTGTATTATGTTTGTAGTACACATTAAATTCAACCTCATCTCACCTCAAAACTCCATCACCTAAATTCACTCCTATACGTTTAGGAAATTATGTTGGTATTTTCTATTATCACCATATTTTTACCCCATTAAAAATAGAGCTTGAAAATAAAAATTTTAAGGATAAAAAAAGTAGAGAGCCTATATAATAGCTCAAATCCAATTTTAGAAAAGGATTGTTAATTTATTTCTACCTTATAAAAAGAAAAATCTAAAGAGAAAAAAAATAAAAAGAAAAATTTAGAATAAACAAAAAATTAAGATGAAGATATTCCTTGACTTTAGTAGCAAGCCTAGAAATTAGAACTCTAACATTATAAATAGACAACTTCCAAGTATTATTGTTGCGATTAGATTACTCTTGTAATCTGATTAGAGATGATTGATACAAAATTAAAAGTTCTATTCTAATTCTTGTTAACTTCAAGTTTGTATGATATCTAATCATGATTTGAAAAAATAAATTTGATAATATTTTATTTAGAAATGGATTAGACTAAAAACCCATGAACTTTAATGTTAAAAGACGGTTTCTAGTTAATATACTTTAGATTTAGGCTTTTTAAATTTTTTAAGAGTAGATTTGAAGAGTAAATAATTAACATGATATAAAATTTAACCTGGATTAATTTTCTAACATGAATTTTATTTTGTAAATGATTGATTTTTCGGATCATAATTGGCAAGAATAAATGAGATGATTTCCCATGAAATTAGATAAAATAGGCAACCCTTTGTAATGACACTTTTAGGGAATAACCAACTTCCTTGCCTGATTTTTAGTAATTAGTGCGAGGTTTTTTCCCAACATTTTTACCTTAAAAAAAAATCTAGATGATGACACCATTGATTCATACACCTGACATCATTTTGTTGAAAGTTTCGAATGAGTAGAGAGAGTTCCTCTGCTACAAGCCTTTTTTTTTCCTAGACTTGCTTGTAAAGCCATGGAAGATCCTTTCTTTTTTCCTAGACTTGCTTGTAAAGTCATGGAAGATCCCTTTTTTTTTTTTTTTTTTTTTTTTCTATTCCAAATTCTTCCTCACAGGGAGGAAATAGATTGATGGACATTTTCTAAAAGTAGACTTGGGCTACTATATAGGCTCTATATTTTTTTGATCCCTCATTATTTTAAAACCCTATCCTCAATGGGCTAAAAATATGATGATGAGATATACTTAAATTATTTTTAAAAAAAAATCAAGGAAATCTACTTGTTAGTACTAAAAATATATATATTTTTTTTATATCTGATTGGACGAGATTAATTTAACCATCTACATAATTCCAGTAATAATTAAAAAAAAAAAAAAACAGAGAGGGAATTGTTAGGATATATACTCGTGGATTGAGATTATCAAGTCACTTATACTTTCTTTTGCTATGCAATTTCAATGGTTTCAATAAGTTGTTGGTCTATTGGTCAATCTACTGCTATATTTATATATATATATATATATAAAAAATACAAGTTTGATTTTTAGAAAGTATATTTATTAAAAAGAGTAGCCATGAACTCCAAGCGATACCAATCTTCTCCTTTAAAAAAATATGAGGATTGCGGTGTAAGAACCAAAAAAACTTTCAATGGGTTTTTTTTTTAAGCATTTGTGGCAGCTTCAACGAGATTCTGAGCAAGTTAATTAAACCAATATTAAACTTTCATTCTTCCAGCTATATAGTATCATATATGAGAATCTTCATCGCAGTAAGATTACACTAATCAAAACATGTTCCAACTTCCATGTGTTATTATCAGGCAACAGGCAATTGATATTAACAAAACATAAGTCATATGGCTCTGTTTAAAAAGCTCTTTATAAGTTTTCTTAGGTTCAAGCTCTTATAAAATACTTGTCAATACTTAACTTAAAGATTCCGATTAGTATCATTTTGGCATAGTTATTTAAGTTGTTTTTTTAACCTTTAACTCATAAATATGTTTGATTAGAAACAAATTTTAACTTAAATAAAACTATTTATTACAAAATTAAATCAAATATTGATTTAATCAAAACTCAAAATTTTCTAGGTTGATGGATAAGTTGGCTCAAGGATATCATTTTAAAAAAAACCATAATTAATCTTCTAAATTCTTTAAAAAAAACATTAATTTTAGTTTAGAAATGAAATAATAAATGATTCGCAAATAAAAGGAAAGAACAAAAAGAAGAAGAGGAATTTAATTATTTTCACATTAAAAAAAGCACGCAAGCCGTGAAACCAGGAGATCTTCGAAACTTGGGTGGTTCCAACTTAGGGCATCATTAAAGTTAAGCATGGACATTTTTTATTATTTTATAGTCGAAGATAAACTTTTGCATTACCATATTTTATGCAGTCACTAGCTGAGATGCCTTGGAGATCCTGATTTTAAGTGTGTTGTTCATGTTCCATTATGTCGTAGGACCTGCCATCTTTACCTCGTATCCTTCATAGACAGCCAAAATGAAAATAAAATAATTTTATTTATTAAAAAAAAAATAAAACTGAATGAGAGGAACTCAATTAGTGCAACAACTAATTGTCTTTATGTAATTAATGGAGACAGAAAAGGAGCCAATTACCATCCTGTATAGTTTATCCTTGTCAATTGGTTGTGCTAGCTAGTGGCTTCCCAGGAAAAATAAAATAAAATGTTTCTCAAAATAGTATAAAAAAAGAAGAAGAAAAGTGACCCATTCTGTAGTTATTTAATGATTAGCCAAAGAACTAATATTTATTTATTTCAGCCATCAAAAGATAAAAAGAAAAACATCATTGTAAAGGAGTAAGAGGACGAAAGAGCTAATAAGGGAGGATTTTGTAGGGAAGATAAAATATAAAGATGGAGCCATATATACTCAATTCTTAGAACTTAATCATTAAGATTTGAGGCATTTAAGATATAATAAACTTTGGGTTTTTTTTTTAAATAAAGAAATTATTAATTGGAACATGAAGAATTCAATAATCTTTTCTTCATAAAATATTATTTAACCCATTTTCATTGCACTTGTCTTATCTGAGGGAAATCAATCAAGTAAAGTGCTACAAATTTATTACTATAAAAGTGCATTGTTTTTTTTTTTTTCCTTTTTTGTCCTTTTGGGAAATCAGAGGGTGAGGTAACTCCGCCTCCCCACTAATGAGAAATATGTAATATGTTTCGCGCATGCGAGTCCCCGAAAAGGTTTCAAAACTCTGTAAAGCAATTCTTCCAAACAAGTGGTCGCAGAGGGTTTCATTGAAGCATGTGGCGACAATGTGGTTGGCTATTGAGAAACAATGATCATTTCATGAACAAGAGTGTTCTATGAACCGGAGAATTATATCCACAATTATATATATATAATAAAAACTATTCTAGGAATATTTTATTTATAGATAATACCCAATATTAAATACCTTTTCTTAAATAAATTTAATTAATTAATAAGATATCACATTTCTGTTATTTTTTTGTTATATGCACTACCAAAAAAAATAATAAATACAAACACATATATAATTTATATCAAGATTCACCCGAAAAGGTGTATAAGATAAATTATTATAATGAAGTTAAGGATTGTTATTAATTACACACTATCTAAGATAAAAAATATTAAGTAGAGATAATATTAAATATGTATGCGCACGCGCCAAGAGAAGAAGAGTTTGGATACTAAAGATTTTTTTTTGCAAAATCAATAAAAAAAATAAAAATTTTAAAAGGATATAACTTAATTAATGGAATCAAACTTTGATGTCAAATAATATGGACCTCTTGATTGATTACATTGTTAAACAAATCATAATGAAAATGATACAACTATTAAAAGTAAAAAATCTATTCTTTGATATGCTTTTGATTTTCGAGATGAGGTGAGGTCAATGGATGGTGTTGGAATTTTGACTTCATAACAAAAATATAGGTTTAGGTTGAATGCATTCCCTATTAATTTTCTAGTTTTTATTAAATTACTACTCTTGAACGCTACACTGTATATAATTTGGTTGGCAAGTTTGATTTTTGTATAATTAGGTTACTCCCTTCTAGACTCACATACATATATGAAGTAAGATGATTAAATGAAAATATTGATAGCAATTAATTCCTAGTAACCTATTCTAAATCAAAATCTAGTTTGATCAACCTAATTTTAGTAGTTTCGAGGTATAAATTATATTTTTGAAGCTTCTATTAAAAACCAAATGGTACAACGAGGATGATATTGCAAATTTGACCTTTTCACGGGTTTAAAAACATTCTCAAATGAATTTTAGATTAATCCAAATTTAATCTTGCCTTAATTTGGAATTAGCCGGTTTATATTCATCTGCTTGGCCTCAACCAAACCTTGAAAACAAGGATAGAGCATGTGAATTGGTGGTGTCCAATGAGTATCAGTTTATAGTCAAGAACGTGCTTGAGCCAGCATTAATTACGGAAATGGCGAAGGCACGTGCTCAATTAGAAACAGAGACTCCTTCATGCATATGCACATGTTACTTTTTAAAGAAGAGTCCGTGATGGCACTTTCCCTCTTCCGGTGATATCCTTATGGTCAACCAGAAGCAAACTTATGAAAGTGAATTATTATTATTATTATTATTATTATTTATAGTTTTAGCTGCTATATAACTGAAGCTCTTCGTTTGACATAATTATAGCAGATCTCGCTCATACCTGAGATTGGAGGGATTAATAATCTAGGAGGTTACCCCCAAAGTGATTTCAAATATAAACAAGAGGGCCTAAAATTGCATGCCATTGTAGCATGGTTTTGAACTCTTTTTATTTACAAAATATATATTAAAATATTATATATTTTTTATTTTTAAAAATTTATTTTTAACATTAATACAACAAACCAATCCAAAAACACTTAAAAAATAATTTTAAATAAAAAACAAATTCCAAATTTTGACGTAAATACTATTAATCACATTGAAACAAATCCAAACTATATCTATCCATCCAAGTAATAAGTGTGTATTTAATAATGCAGGGCAAGTATTTTTGTAAAAATATATTTTTAATTGAAAATATATTAAAATAATATTTTATTTAATTTTTTATATTTATAATATCAACATCTCAAATCATTGAAAAGTATAAAAAAAACATCAATTTAATATTTTTTTAAACAAAAAATAATTTGAAAAGCACTTTAAGTTTGTGTTTGGTAATATAATACAAGATGCTTTTCAAAAGTATTTTTTAATTAAAATATATTTAAATGATGTTTTTATAATAAATTTTTTTATCTTCACAGTAAAATAATTAAAAAATATATTAATTAAATATTATTAAAATAAAAAATATTTTAAAAAATAAAAGTTCAACAATACTAAACTAGTGATAAAAAAAACAGATTGAACCAAATTAACAAACGAAGCTTGCGTACTCAAGGCTTAAAGTCAAGTTTTCAAATTCAAACTAAAAAGAAAATGACACCTCAAAACCCATCAGCAATGGTGAACAAACAAAATATTGGCCCAATTTCAGATCTACAAAAGACAAGCTTAGTTTTAGAGGAAGTTGTAGCCGAGGATCAACTCGTCAAACAAACTGGGCTGTGCCTAGTATAACTGTGCTCAACAAATAATCTGAGCCAGGCCTAATAAAAACGTTCTAATATGTAGTAAGGACACATTTTCAATTCTTTTCCTCTTTATTGTTTAGGTTGCAAATTTGCAAATTCTGAATTTGTAATAACCCAAAATCTTTGGATTGAAATCGGATTGATCCATGGGTCAACCACGATATAGTAGCACATAATCTTATGATTTTTGAAATTCATTAATTTTAACTATATAATTTGTCACACGTGTGCATGGTGTTGCGGCATCAAGATTAAAAAATTACTATTGGTTCAAGGTTATTAGAAGATTCAGAAAAATTAGTTTTATTTGAGATTTCAGGATAAAAGAGTAATTGTTGCTAGAGAAAATATTAGTACCTCTAGCGTACCTTACTTGAAATAAACTACATTATATGGTTTGGATGTGGTTTAAAGGTGTTCATGAGTTCTTAACTGGTGGTCCGTCCCTGACTTAGAACTAAGATTTATGCTCGTAAATAAATCTGACATTTCAAATTTATTATGGGTTTGTATGCCCAGGTAAATTCTTATAGCAATAATCCATGCAAGTGTCCTAATAGGGTTCACCTATCATGGAAGACGAAAATATTTTCCTCAACTAGTATATTGTGATGGAAAAATATTCCAAATTAAAATTGATGTATATTTAAAATAATTCTGAGAATTTTATAGTTAACTTTTGAAACTTAAATACCAACCTACTGGTAGATCCAATATTTATACCAGAATGTTGACCATTAATTTTCAGGAATTAAAATGTTTAGGATTATTGAAATAATGGTCAAATCCTTAAAGAATTTTACAAGCTTATTGCATTTTCTCTAAAAAAATAATTCTAAAAACATTTCTCTTCTTTTTATAAATAAAATGCAATTTTTTGTAAAGATTAAGTTATATGCAACAAACAAAATTTATTTTTTGGTTTTTTATTATTATCATTTCTGTAAGGTCATTTTAGCAAAACCATCTTTTTTTCCCATTAGAAAACTGTCAAAATGGATTTAAGGGTGTCTTAATTGCCAAAAATCTTCTAAGGCCAAAAAATCCTTAACAAATTGTTGTCCAAATAAATAAAGTCTTAAGTACCTAACTCAAAACAAAACCAAACGATTTGACCCCAAGACACTAGTTCAACTATGAATTGAACAAAAAACCAAGATTTAACTTGAAAACTAAACCAAAATAGAAGTTTAAACTAAAACAAAATCAAAGTTGAAAATTAACACAAAAAATAAAAATTTTCCCAAAAAAATGTATCAAAACTTAAATCATGAAGAACATAAAGAACATTCATTAAGAACTTAACAAACACAAATATCAATCTAAACAAGTTTTTATGCATTCAAGGCTAGAGTTTTATTCAAAATCATGCGAGGATCCATAATCTATCATTCATTCACTTTGATTATAAAAGAATTAACATGATTTTGTCAAAATAAGTTTTGGTTCAAAAACCCTAGAAACTTGTTATTAATATAAATAAACCCTAGATTATCTGCTAGTTAAGTTGCCCAAATGATTTAGTGTAAAGAAATTGATAAAAAACTAGTCTAAATCATAAGTCTAAGACAATATTCTTTCCAAAAACATAAAGAAACTGAACCCAGCAATCTAGAAATTCCAAGCCCACCGTTAAAACCAAAACTAGCCTCTTAGGCTTCTAAAACATGTTGCTTTTGATCCTCACAAACCACATTACCAATACTAAGTATCATTAAATAAAAAAAAACTAACAAGTAATATTAAATAATCAATAGCATTCATGAAATTTCAAAGTTCAAAACTACCAAAGCTAAACAACAAACATATTCATGCTATTTGGAATCAAAACTTGATATTTTTAATATCTATATGCCAAAACATACTTGTATGAACTATGAACTTGCACTGAAAACATGAAATTGATCAATATGTTTCCATTATTATAACAAGTTACAAGAGGTTATTGAATTGTGATATCATAATTTATAAGATATATTGGTTTTATTAAAATGTCATTGGTATCATACCAATAGAGATATTATAGTTGATCTTCACCATGATATTTGTCAAAATAAATAAAATGAAAGAGGTATACTTCACAACATCAATATTTTTTAGATTTTGCCAATCAACGTTAACAATTATATTATACATACACTCTTTCCTTTAGAAATAATCATAATAAAGCTGATTGATAATCTATTGTGAAAACTAAACATATGAGTCGTGTCTAAGTTGTTGAAAATGGTAAAAATAAAGTAATTAGAAGAGACAATTTTTTAAATGGAATTATTAGTTGATTCATATTGAGTTGTTTCATCTACTAAATTAAAAAATCTAAATTTTTGTGTCTCTTATGTTGATATTGATGAGTTAAATGTAGTATTGAGTACTAATGAACATAGAGAAATAGATAACTAATATAAAATTGATTTAGAATTCAACGAAGAAAATGATGATTAACATGAACACGATGAAATAAAAAGGAGAGTTTTGATTAAAAAGGTGTTAAATTGATTTAGATATGAAATCTTATTGAGTAATAAAATTAACATAGTGTAATTAAAATGTTTTTTGGTGCTTGATATTAAAGCACTATATTTTTTCTACTTTTTTTAAATGTTAATCCATAAACTTGGTGATCATTAGTTGAATTAATTAAAATACTTTTTAGATCATGAGATTGCATTACAATATAATTCAACAACTCTAATTACCATGCCCACAACCACCCTACCAACCTCTACACCACCAGCACCTTCGCCACAGCTTGCTTTCATCGCGTCAAAACCATTATTAATTACCGCCATTATTCTTCTTCAGTATCGCCTTTACTACTGCTGTAACACTCACAATTTTATCGCCACAGCAAATCATTATCTTTCTTTTTACATTATTATTTGTCAAACAGTACAAGTCTTGTTTTATGTAAAAGAAGTCTCGAATTATAGATATGAATATTGTAAAATATAATTATATATATTAGTAGCCGACTTAGCTATAATTAATAACCCCCGTACGTGATTAAGATCAGAAGGAGACACGGTAGGGGGTTGCTTCTTCTTCTTCTTCTTCTTCTTAAGGTGGTTGATTACTTGTAGAAATAGACGTGGTGGTCCTGGCCAATAATCAACCGTGAAGATTTATTACCATTATTATAATGGAGCAAGCAAGCACGTAGAGTGCAGAGCAGAGTAAGAGGATGCATGTTCCGCCACCTTGCACTTGGAAAATAAATAAATAAATATATTGACAACACAAACAGGTGATCCACCCCCCTGCCCTGCCTCTTTCGGTTACCATTTAGCCCAACGAACACACCACTGATCCCTCCTTTGTTTTTTTTAAGAACAAGAAAGAGCACTTGGCATCGTATAGGACGAGAAGACTCAGATAACATGGCGAGACACGAACAGTACTCATTAACATTTTATTATTTATTAAACATGAGCGAGCGAGCGAGAGAGACCTCTCTCCCTCTCCTCTTCTTCTCCATCTTTTCTCAACGCCTCTATTTCTTGCAGATTCATTCATTCATTCTTAATAGCACGTACTTTTCTTTAAAGAAAAAAAAAACTCTCTATCTCTCTCTAACATGGAGTATACTATTAATGACAGCAGATAGATTGAGATAGAAGAAACTAAGAGAGGAAAACACATGACGGGGTCAGCTTCATTGTCATCTCCGCTGTGCACGTGGCTGTTCACGGCTTGCATGTCGGTCACGTGCGCTAAGGAAAGCGCCCACGCGTTGTCTCCACCGTCGTATAATTCTAGTCGCAGACGGAAGGCTAAGGCGGCTGCTCTTCCTATGAAATGCTGCAGCAGCAGCAGCAGCAGTATTGGGGGAACAGTCCATTCTTCTCCTTCAAATGATAACAGTAATAATAAATGTATGTTGAGTTTTAAAGGATTAATGAGCTCTTGTTTGGCTGATGAACCTTGTAGCCGTTACTACTCTTCTGGTGGACTCTTGAGACGACGACTCAGCCCCCCCGCTACTTCCGGTATCTTCTTCTGTTATTTAATTTATTATATAATTCAAATGGTTGTTCGTTTGTGTGTCTTGCAATCGGTATAAGCAGGATCTTGCTGCTTCTTTGTTTGAGAATTTTCAAATCAATGAGTGCAGTACTTTGGAAAGCAAATATTGATGCCTTAACTTTGCTGTCATGCTTTTTACGAGGCAGAGAGTTTGGACATCGTGTGTGTATAAAAGAGCTTGCTGAGTCTTTGTTTTCCATCTCTCTCTCTCTTCTTACAAGAAAACTACCCATCGTTCGTGTGAGAGAGAACTTGTCTTTCGCTGCATGCAAATGACAGACTCCGAACATGCTCTTTTTTTTGTCTTTAAATATTTCAGGGCAAGCCATGGCTGTAGCTGTGCAGCCTACAAAGGAAGTTGAGACAAAAAAGAAACCACTTACGAGGCAAAGGCGAGTAGTTGTGACAGGGATGGGTGTGGTCTCACCTCTTGGTCATGATCCAGGTGTCTTCTACAATAATCTTCTCCAAGGTGTCAGCGGTGTGACTCGGATAGAGGCTTTTGACTGTGCTCAATTTCCCACGGTACGTTACTGATTTTTTCAACACATCTTTTCTTCCATTTGTTGCTCTCTCTAATCAAGCGCTCTACCCTTAGAATCTATTTTTTCCCCTTTACACAGAGAATTGCTGGAGAAATCAAGTCTTTATCAACTGATGGATGGGTTGCTCCAAAATTGTCTAAGAGAATGGATAAATTCATGCTATACATGCTTACTGCTGGCAAAAAAGCCTTGGCGGATGGAGGGATTACCGAGGATGTGATGGGTGAATTGAATAAAACGAAGTGTGGAGTTTTGATTGGCTCAGCAATGGGTGGGATGAAGGTAGACCTAATCTCCTCACAGTTTAAGATATTTTGTCTGTGATGATGAAAATGTTGAGAAAAATGACTTTTTGAAGCATCTACCAACCAGCTTTAAAGGATAATACTCTTACAATTACTGAATGAAGAAATGTGTATATTCATAGTGTCATAGAATTTTATCGATGAATTAATTGCTGTTTATGGGTGATTGTCGAAAGGTTTTCAATGATGCAATTGAAGCTTTAAGGATCTCATACAAGAAGATGAATCCTTTCTGTGTTCCTTTTGCAACTACAAATATGGGTTCCGCCATGCTTGCAATGGATCTGGTAAGCTATAATTTTCAAGATGTAATAGTAAAGCATACAAGTGATGGTTTGGGTATTTAAAATTGACCTTTAAACTTGTGTGTCACATGTAACTGCAGGGATGGATGGGACCAAATTATTCAATTTCCACTGCTTGTGCAACCAGCAACTTTTGTATATTGAATGCAGCAAACCATATCATTAGAGGCGAAGCTGTAAGCATCTCGTGTTCAATTCATTTTCAACAGCAAAAGTGTGGGCTGCTTAAGGTCACTTGTTACTATCCAACACCCAATTTTGTGAAATATAATATATGAACTTGCAGGATGTTATGCTTTGTGGTGGCTCTGACGCAGCAATTATTCCTATAGGTGTTTTTTTGTCTTCCTTGAGTTATACCTGTTCTATGTTTCTTGGCATAGCGGGAAGCTGATATGAATTCATAATCGTTGGTGCAGGATTGGGGGGTTTTGTGGCATGCAGAGCACTTTCTCAGAGGAATGATGATCCAACAAGAGCTTCACGGCCTTGGGACACGGTAATTTATCATTAAAAATACCAACACACACCGAAGGAAAGGAACAGGAAAAGGAAGAAACCAATTTTTTGTAATTTGTTTTTTTTAATAAAAAGAAGTTCATTCATTTTGAACATGATAGTAGTCAAGCCAGTGGAAGAATTATCTGGTGAATAAATTACTCTAATTTATTTATTGATTCACTGCTCTATCCTCTCCAAGAGGTTTTGGTTCTGAGTTCTCCCCTCTTAAAGTCTTTTGTAATAAACAGAATCGGGATGGATTTGTCATGGGGGAAGGAGCTGGTGTTCTGCTTCTAGAAGAATTAGAACATGCTAAGGTAATTGTCTTATCTAATCCAAATAAAGTCGCATGATCTGATGAGAAGCAGAAGTAGAAGAGAATTTGAACATTCACTGGCGTTCTCTCTCTCTCTCTCGCTCTCTCCCCCTGCGCACAACGTGTGCATTGCTTGCTAAATGCTATATACATGGTGATGGCATATTGCTATTTTTTCTTCACATGGTAATCTATGGTTAGTTTTTGTTCGCAGAAAAGAGGTGCCAATATCTATGCAGAATTTCTTGGAGGGAGCTTTACATGTGATGCTTATCATATGACCGAGCCACGTCCTGGTGGTAATGTGCCCCTCTAAAATACCTATAATTTTACACTCTATATCTCTATGTGGGCATGGTAATTTAAAGATACGCTTGAGGATCTTGATTTTCCATTCATTTTGATGCACCTCATGATTATGTAATTAATTAGGAGCCAGTGCAGTATTGATTGACATCATGACCCCTTGCTTCTGGAAGACGATCCATAAATAGAAAAGAGATATGCTCATGTACTTTTTTTCCTGATAAACATGAACAATTTTTGCACAAATTATTATTATTATTATTATTATTATTATTCAGAAGAGGTTCAAACCCGTTTGTCTACTGGGCAAATGCCGCATGAACAAATGGTGGTTCAAAATCAAAAGCATCGTTTTGGCTGCTTTTCATTTGAACTGTGGTTTGCAACGCGGCATGCCATGTAAACAAACGGTATCCACATGGTTGCATTTCGATATTTATTGAAGTAGAGACGGGGGGGATTTTGTAATTATTTTCTATTTCAAAAGGAATATAGTGGTCTGGCCCTGGCCCTGTTTAAACCATTCATCAAAGTCTTGGGAAACACATTTCAAAAAAACAAAAAATCTACCTCTTGTCTTATCAAGGCTATTTGAGCTAAATTCTACTGTCCTTTTCAAGAGTAGTTCTCAACGTAGCATATGGATCATTGCAGCAATCCTACAAATTTGCATGAGGCATTTTCCAGTTGAGTTGAGTTTCACAGGCTTTTGGACAGTTTGCTGCTTTTTTTATTTTTATTTTTATTTTTTTGGTAGTTATTTCTGTGAGTTGGCAACTGAACCTTTCTCCTAAATGTTGCATTTCCCTAGAGGCGATGCACATTCATTTTTAGGCTATTAGATGCTTGAATTGGTTCTCTCTCTGAATTACAGCAACCAAATGAAAATTTTCTGTTGCAACTTCTTGTTGTCTTGATTATAAAGTTTATCCGTTCAAGGCCTTAAAAGCTAACTAATGGGCCTTCTGCACCGCATGAAAACAGGGGTTGGTGTGATTCTCTGCATAGAAAAGGCATTATCACAGTCTGGGATATCCAAAGAGGATGTGAATTACATAAATGCACATGCTACATCCACACCGGCAGGTGACCTCAAAGAGTATCAAGCTCTCATGCATTGTTTTGGCCAGAATTCTGGTGTACGTATCATACATTTTTTTATCTGTCATAATCGTTGCCTACTTTCTGCATGGCCATCCATTGCGAACGTGTGACAATTGTTTCTCCACATTCACAGTTGAGGGTGAACGCGACAAAATCCATGACTGGTCACTTACTGGGAGCAGCTGGTGCTGTGGAAGCAATAGCCGCAATACAGGTAAATTGATTTGGCATTCATGAGATGTGGATACCTTTTTATCTTAACTCAAATTGAAGCACATAAAGAGAACGGAGGAGGAAAGGGTCACTTTAATTCTTGCACCCATGATAAGTATGGATATAACATTTACAAATTGCCAAAACAGATGACCTCTTTTATTTCTTCTTTTTATCTGTTCATAATAAATACATTTCTCATGTTGCCATGAGAGAAGGAACATTGAAACTGCACTTCTCAAGGGATTATAGTCGAGTTATTCCTCCTCCCCAAACCAAGAACAAGTTTTTCATCGGTTCTTGATGTTGTATTTTGTTACTTTGTACAGGCAATACGGACAGGATGGGTTCATCCAAATATCAATCTAGAGAATTCAGATCAAGGCGTGGTATGTTCGCTCCTTTGCTTTTCCCGTTTGCCCCTTTGGCATTGTAGATTTATATGCGATGGCGTTCACCTCATGCTGTTAAAAATAAAATTCAGGACACGAGTGTATTAGTGGGCCCGAAGAAAGAGAGACTAGACGTGAAGGCTGCGTTATCAAATTCCTTTGGGTTTGGTGGCCACAACTCATCCATCATTTTTGCCCCATTCAAGTGAACCAGAGCTGCTTGAAGGTGTTGTCAGCTTGTTACTTTATCTCTCTCTGTTTGCTATGGCATGAACACATCGAGCTGGGGATAGGAACGTTGAGTATATGTATGACTTAAACGTCTGAGGCCCTGCCATTCTATCATTTCACCAATGCATGACAGTAACTCAATTTTCAGCAGCTCAAATGTGTAAAATATAAAGATGTGGTAGGTCTAGTAGGAGATATTATCCTATAACAGCATGCTAGATGGATTACTCGCCCTTGCTACTTCTTGCAGAGTACAGAGTACCACTGGAATCCTCACAGTACCCTGTGTTCTGTTGAACTGGTTGAGTTCAATTAACCTTTAAAATGTAACTAGTTGGACGTCTGACATCGATCAGGTGACTATTTGCTCGGGAAAGGAGAATACTCAGATTTCGCCGAGTAGTAATTCGCTGGAAATACTCTTTGTTTTTGCAACTCTCTTTCTCATAATATGATTGGTAGCGGGCTTGTTTAATTTTTGTTCCATGTAGTCAATTGTAATGAATCTTGAGCAAACAATTTACTGTCAGCATAATAGTGGTTTTATGCGTCAAGTTTGTTTGTGGTACATTTAAAAAGTCTATAAAAAATGTTCTCAACGACTGTAGTTGTCAAGGTATAATGATCTGATGGAATTCTGTCGGATAAGTTTTGGGATGGATTAACAACTGCATTACTCGTATCATAGGCAAGCAAGAATGTTCCTTATTGGTACCCACAAATACTAGCGTTGCTTTCAACTCGGATGCATTTGTCTAATATTCATGCTTGCACTTGATCATCTGGGACCTGTTTTTCACGGGTAGATTTGAGCACTAGTAAAAAATGCATTTGTCATGAGGACGCAGAATATCCACTCAAGTTGAGTAGGAACATGCAGGGGAGAGGTTTGTAGTTTAAAATATAAATTATCAACTGAGTTACCAACAGTTATGAACTCTCTCTTTTTCTTTAATGACTAGTTTAGTTAATGGGAATACAAAATTGTTTGAAAATAACTACAACCAAGATGCTGTCTGGAGTAAATTCCGTTGGGACTTGTTCGAGGATCCAAATACGAGAATTTGCCATTCTCCTGAACAGGAGGAAATGCGAATGCTGATAACTGCTTGGACTCCCTGGAAAACCCAACTTTTCATTGACGAGCTTACAACCAAAGCGCAGATCCTTTCCTGATATATCAATCTACACAGGTTTTTCACCTGCTCTTTCTTTTGCTGCCTTTCTTCTGACAGTTAAAATTGATGAGCTTCATGGACAGCACAGTTGAAGCACTCTTGCCCTCAAGCTTCTTGGTCATTTTTACAACCCTGGCCATCCCTTTCCACGCAGCTGCTCGATGCTCTGGTCTACGGCTCATCATCTTGCGATCTAATGGCCAATAAGCATATGTCTCAAGCTTGTCCTTCTTCCTCAAATCCCCACCAGCTTTCTTGCTAGCATATGCATTTCCAGTGCCAGCCCACCCAGAATCTGAAGTTTTCCTGCGCTTCTGAGTTTTCCTGGAGTTCACAGACTTGAAACTGCCTGCTTCACTCCTCACATCTGAATCAGGGTCAATGGCCTTTTCCTTCTTTGTTTTCCCTCCACAAACTATCAGCCGCCCTTCAGGGTTGATCTCTGGCTCATCATCTGATTCTTGCTTTCTTTTAAGGTGCGCAGATGATCGCAGGGCTGATCGTGTTCCGTACTGATCAAGCAAGTCAAGTGGCTCATCTTCTAACTGGTTAAACAAGTCTTCTAGCAAACTCCGTCTGACCTGTGTATTCTAGGGCCTGGAAAAATTTAGGTACATATTTATGCAATCTCAGATTGTAAATTTTGTGCCAGTAAAATTACAAACAGATATGCATTAACAATATTCAAGATCAGAGAAGAGTCTGCTTATCCTCAGAAACACCAGGATTGCATTGTTTTGCCAGAAACACTGGATAGTCTGATGCATTTGGTATATAGTACTGAAATCTGAGATTGGATGCAGTACAAATCTATGTTGTGATGCGTCAAACTAGGTACAGTTATGACTCAAGGTTCGTGTATGCACAAAATGAGAGGATGACAACCATACAGAATGAGCCTTGTTCTCAGAATGTAATGCATTGTTCTTAGAGTGTAATCACAGTAAGAAAAAAACTAAAAAACAGAGGAACAAAAAAAACAGAGGGGCATTTATCCCACCCAGCAACTGAGAAACAAACTTACATCATACTAGCAAGGATCAGTGTTAGAAGAGAAACACGGTATTTCATAAGCACACAAAAAGATGCATATTCTCTTATTATTATTATTATTATTATTATTAAATTTGTGTTTTGTTCTTTCAAAGCATTGCATGCCATCACGCACTCATGTGGGGATTGAACAAAATATGAAGAAAGCTGGATGTCACAAACAATTGATCCATATACGAATATGAGTGAAACCTGGATGTAGTAGCTCTTGACATATGAGATTTAGTATCCTTCAACACTTTATCCCTCAATACCGACCACGTATTAACTTGTGTTAACAACGTTCCTTCAAACCCCAAAGTCAACTATGCACACATTCCCCTTAACTCCTCCATCTCCTTTCTACCTGAAATGATCTCATCGTCACCTGTCATTCAGTCTTCTTACTTAATGCATCAGCCATTACATTTGCTTTCCAGAGTGACATTCAATGACACAGTCACAATCCTTTAATTAATTCTACTCAAAGCCTTTGTTGCATATTTAGTTCTTTATGCTGACATTAAGTACTTCAAGCTCTTGTGGTCAATAATTTTTTTTACTGAAATGCCATAAAGATAATATCTCTAAACTCATAAGGCAAACAATACTATAACCAATTATAAGTCGTGTACCAGGTAATTCATCTCATGAATCGTCAATTGTCTTGATGCATATATATTAATCTTCCTATACTGCATCGATACACATCCTAAACCCTATTATACACTACAAACCTTTCAGATCCTGAAGGAAAAACCAATACAAGAGCAGTTGTGAACCTTTTCTCAACTCATTAAAACTCTCTTCATATTCTTTAACGCACTTAAATTTCACTCTTTTACAAGTTAAAAGAACTTTAATCTTTTTTGCATCCACCAAAATTTGTTTTTCTGAGATGACATGCCCTAGAAAACTTGCTTCTTAATCCTTAGTTAATGATACTTCAATATAAAATCTATCTTAGAAAATACTTTCACTCCTTTTAGCTAATCAAACAAATCATTTATAAGAGGTAATGAATATCTATTATTCATAGTTGCCCTATTTAATTGTCGGTAATCAATATATAGTCTAAGGATGCTGACACGATTAAAATATTGATGTTTTCTCCCAAGTTTAAGAGTGTTGAAGTAATAAATAACCCGGCAAGACCAGGGTCAAACCACAAGGAGGTTAATTGTATAAATTATAGACAACAATAATACAACAACAATAATAATAAAAAAGAAGAAGAAGTTGATGAAAACTTGAGATGAAAGATTAATGTAAGAATTAAACAATTATAAAAACAAATGTCAAGGTTAGAGGATCCACTAATGGTATTTCAAACAAGTATAATATAAACTCTTATTATTCAACTGGAAACCATACACAAAGAAGGTTCCGATCGGATGATTTGCCATTAATAGCTCATTATAATTTGTTAACATGATCATATTAATTATCTTATTTAAGTAACACCAAACTTTTAAATATTGTTAGGAATTCATGATGTTAACTTATGTTAACAACAAATCAAGTTCATTTCATAACACATGTGTAGGTAATACCATACGGTTAGGCTATGAGAGTGCCAAGCATTTGTTATACCAAGTGTTATACAACATAAATCTAGATTAACCATTTAACAAGCAAGGTATTAAGAATTAGTAAGATAAAAAGATAAGACATGTTAATATTAAACATTAAGGTCTATGTTAAGTTTACACTATACTTATCCTTACACCATTAGTGTAACCTTTTCACCTTGAAATAATAAACTTAGCTAAACATAATGAAGAAGAGAAACATAAATGAACAAAATAAGAATATAAATAAGATACAAGTTAACTAAGTAAAGGAAAGAAAATGAAAAACATAAACAATATATTAATGAAAGAAAAACTTAAGAATTACAAGAAAAATATAAAGAGAGAGAGTAAGAGCAAGTTCTTAATCTGAACAACCAAACCTCTAAATGCATGGAAAATGCCTCTTTTCATAGGCCAAAATTTAAAACTATTGATTTGATAACTAATTGTTGAGTGGGTAGCCAACTCGTGACTTGATGAAAATCCTTATCTTCTTGTCTGAATAAAATGTCATTGCTAGCATCAGAAATGGAACCACCTGTACTCATGACAGTTATAGGAAATTATCTTATATTTCCAAAAAAAAAAAAAAAATTGAGGTCATTTGGACTTCTAGAACTCGAGATATGGGCTGAACACTGAACAATGTCTGGGCTGTAGGATAGATTCAGACTTCTTCGTTGTTGCTATAATTTAGACTTGAAAACAACCTTTTTAAATCTTGAACTCCACATGAAAGTTGTAGGCCTATGTCTTACCAAATCTGTCCAAAATATTGAGGTCATTTGGACATCTAGAACTCGAGATATGACCCAATCACCGAATAGTATTCCAATTTAGACTGCACCAACATCTCTTTTCTAAGTTTGGCCCTCTCTTTGTCCTTTCAATTTCAATACTTAAACTCATCAATTAATCCTTTCATTTATGTGATAGACCTGTATTTAAGATGAACATTTATCATAAATTAAAGGTATCTTATATTATTAGGTATGTTATTATAAAACATGCTTTAGTTAAGGTGTTATTATTACTTTAAGTGCAAAATAATGATATAAAACCTTGATAAAAATGCACTTTTAAGTATTAATCAGATGCTATCCTTTTTTTTACAAACAAAACTGGAGCTTCAGAGATAAATTACTTAGGAAATTGAAACCCTTGCCTACAAAGCTCTTGTAATAATACCTTTTAACTCAGCAACTTAGATGGAACCATTCTATATAGGGACTAAGTTATGGGTGTCATCCCTGGTAGCACATTAATGTAATCCTATAGCTTTTCTAGAAATACATTTGAAAATTCCTTCAATATAAGAATATTGTTTATCTAAGGACTCTGTTTCCCTAACTCTACTAAAAAAACTATATAAGCTTGACACCTTTTTCTTAAATATTTACTAACGGCCATTATTGATATCACACAATTTGTATCACTCTGCTTTCCCCATAAATGTCACCTCATCGCTATCATCTTTTAGAAAGGTCATTATTTTGATAAAACAATTCATTTGTACCTTATATGCACTCAAACAATTCATTCATAAAATAATATCGAAATCAATTATCTCTAATGGAATTAAGTCCACGTTCATTTTTTTTTCTCTCCAATGTCTATATACTCACTCAAAGGTGTACCAACTACTACTACTTTTTTTTTGTTTTTCTAATAGACCTCCATTTAAGTTCAATTTATTCACAATTCTAGATGCTAGAAAGAAATGGGTAGCACCTAGATCAAATAAGGAATAAATTGAATGATATTTTAATTTTATCATATTTGCCTCCATCTCAGCTGTAGTTCTAACATCCTCACGTGTCAAACAATAGACTCTCCTTTGAGTAATTTCATGTTGCACTCTAGGTCATCCCCACATAGCACTGCCTCTAAATTAAGTAGGTCCTCTAGGCTTGTCCATAATTACTGATTATTGATGAGTTTATGCTGGAAACTAAGATCCATGACCCATCATCCTTAAAGGACATTCTTTTTTAAAATACCATGTCTCTTCATAATGGAAACAACATGTCCATAAATGTTTGCAATCCTTCCATTCGTGTCCCTCCTATATGTAGATATAATAACACTTGTCCATTGTTATTGAACAATCTCTAAGATGCTTCTGGTTGCACTTACCACACAAAGAAAAAGGTGACACTGCTTGCTTGTTTTATAGAACCCCCAACCGAATTAGTCTTTAGGCTTATAGGATTCCCTAGAGAATCCTCCACCACTAGATTGTATGGATTTTCCTAAGTACCTACTACTAACTAAGTTACTCCTTTTTTTGTTGATCTGTCCAGAATATAACTCTTTGTTTTCTTTTTTAGGTAGAGGCAATTTCCTAGTAGAATATATCATGTCTTTTGTTTTTTCAAATCTCCCTTATTCCCCATCATAATCAGATTTTTTTCCTATTGCAGCACAACCTTTAGAGATTGAGCTGCCTATATTAACTCCTTCACAGTTTTGGGTTGTAAGGCAATCACTCATTTTCTAAGATCATGTCAGAATCCATATCTCAGTCTATCAATATGATGCTACACAATCAGAACCATAGTAGTAGCAAACATAGAAAGGTTCTGGAATCACTTCTCATAGTCCAACATTATCATGTTACCTTATCTCGGTGCCAAGAATGCATGTTCTTTATCTCAATAGTGTTGTCGATAGCAATACTTTCTTACAAATTCAGACTTGAAATTACCCCAAATCAACATCTCTCCCGTTCTCCTCTGTCACACCATAGCCCACTATAACTAGGCATTGTCTGATAGTATTTGTGCCACACAAGATACTTGTACATTTCCTCGTATTGGAATTTGAGTAAGAGATTACTTTATTTTGCATAGTCAACATCCAACTATCTTAGCATTTTTCTTTCTAAAAAAGGACACACACCCTATCTCGCGCATATATTTCACCCAATGTACTAAGGTTTGACACCATCCTTAGATGTCGCATTAACACGCCCTAACATCCCAGTCTTAATAACCTCCACAATTTGTTTCATGTAGGATGTAGAAGAGTCCTTTATACCTGTGTCTGCACCACAGACGAGGACCCGTTATCCTTCCTCCTTCCACCCGTTGTCATAGGTGGTCTTCAACCTGGTTTAGTTTTTTTTTTTAATTATTTTAATAATCTATTTATATTTTAATATATTTAATAAAATGATTTTTTTTGTAAAAAAAATCATTCATATATATACAAAAAATCATTTGAACTTTTTATTTGACTTTTTTATTGGAGCGATAAAATCAAAAGGGAAGGCAAAAAAAATAATTTTTTTTTTAATTTTTGTTTTGCTCTCTCTCATTGAATATGATCTAAATGACATGGGTTTAATGGAGATAGGAAATATTGGAATTATAAGTTGTGATTAATTGAGTTGAAATTTAGAGAAGATATTGATTTTTAGGATTGAATTGGCTTAAATTGAGTGGCTTGAATTGATGAAGATTTGTAACAAGTTTGATTGTTTTTATGTGATTTGAGGATTGAATTTAGGAAGATGAATACTTGGGTCAAGATAACATCGATTTTTAGAAACTTCGATTGAGTTTTGAAAGTTTTTTTTTTTCCTCATTACAAACCCTTATTTTTTGAGTTTTGTAATTTTCATTTCAATAGGTTTTAATTTTGAATTTTATTTTCATTTTTATCCATAATTGAACCTTCTAATTTGACTTTTTTCTACAATTTAGGTCTTGGTTCTTCCATTCTTTTAATTAAAGCCCAATTAAATGCTTTTCCTTAATTACTTATCAAGTGCAACCTAAATCATTCTTGATTTTTTTTTTTTTTTTACCTTCTCTCAACTCAAATTCTTTGACTTGTTAAACTCAATTATTTGTCTAACTTTTCCCCTAATTGAATTTTTTTTCCTCTCATTTTTATTAATAATTTTCTTATTTTTTTCTTCTTGTTTGGGTTTTTTAGTTACTCAGTCTTAGACTAACATCAGTTGAAAGCAAAATGGGTTGGTTTTGCTTTTGTTTTTTTAAGAGATTGTTACACCCAATATAAAATTAGACCTCCAAAATTAAATGAAATATGAAGAATAGAGTTACTAATTTATTCTTTAAGGAGGCTAAGAATTTTGAAATGTGTATTGGTTCCATAAATCTAAGTAAGGGATTGGTTGAATTTATGAAAAAGATAAAATCATCCTTACCATATTATTTTCCTAGAAAAAAATTATTTTAACTATGCGTTTCTCTTAAATTCATTTCAAATATGCTACTTATTGTTTAAATTATTTTTTAAATTTATTCACAAAGTTATTACTATTGATAGATGTTCGTATAGCTCAATGATTTTTTTTTTTAGTTTTTACTTTGTTTTTTTATTTTAACTATTTTTTATCTATTTATATTTCTTGACCATTTATTATCATTTAAAGAAAAAGAGGTGATCAAAATACTATGCTCGACTCACATCAATCGCTACTTTTGAGGAGACTTGTGGACTTAGTATCGACCCTATTTTTAAATAAAAACATCATGTTATGTTTATATCGATCTTTAAAACTAGAAGACAAATCGATCTAATTATCTAAACTAAGTTTAACCAAGACATAATACTAACTTGACAAAAACTCCTTGAATAGTTTTTGAATTCATTTTGAAGATAAAAATATCATGCTAGGTTTATATCAATCCCTAAAAACTAGGAGACATGTGGATTAAACTGCTAAAACCCAAGTTCAATCGCATTTATACTTAGTTATGTATGGTGAAATTATCTATATATAAGCTGAGAATAAGAATATTACCTTCCCTGATAGTTTTAATGAACAAAGTATGCTCACTATAAAACTTCTCAAACCCTTCATTTATAAAATGTGCTTTAATACGGCTTAACCAAGCTCGTGGAGCTTGTTTCAGTCCATAAAGAGCTTTTTTCAGTTTGTACACTTGCTATGGATTTTGCTTTTTCTCATATCCTTTCAGTTGTTCTACTTAGACTTGTTCATTAAGTTCTCCATGCAAGAAAGCAGGTTTGACATCTAGCTGATATAATATCCATCCTTTATGAGTTGCTAAGGCCACAATCATTCTCACCGTATCCATTCTTGCAACCGACGTAAATACTTATGTATAATCCATCCCTTGTTACTGCACATACTCTTTGGCCACCAATCGTGCCTTGAACTTGTCTACTTCCCCATCCTCTTTTAGTTTGGTCTTATAAACCCATTATACTATAATTTTCGTTGCACCGGCTGACAGATCAGTAAGTTCCCAGGTGTTGTTCCTCTCTATGGCCTTGATTTCAATATCCATTGTGTCCTCCAATGTTCATATTTTACCGCGTCTTCAAATTGTACTGGATCTGTTGAAGTAAATAAAATCAAGTTAACATTTGCATCTTCTTCCTCTGAAAGTTCCCCAATTACATAATCTCTTATCCATCTTGAAGGTCCTCTAACTCTTCTTTCATGAAAAATTGATGATTCTCCCCTGTTCTCACCATGTTGAGAACTGCCACCATAATAACCTGGCGATGCTCTGCTATTCTCACCAGGTTGAGGAATGCCAAGAAGATTTTCATGAAAACTTGATGATTTTCCTCGATTCTCACCAGGCTAAAGACTGGCAGTTAAGTCTTCATTTATATCTGCTCCATTTTCTAATTCTGCAGGAATGTCTTCCTCATTCATGGATGTTCCATTATCACCTTCATCTCCATATTTTAGATCAGCCACCAGTTATTCATTATAGCTTTGGTCCCAGTCCCAAGATTTTTCTTCATCAAATACTACATCCCTGCCGATTATAATCTTCTTCTCAATTGGATCATAAAGTCTGTAAGCCTTAGATTCTTCACTGAGTCCTAGTAGCATGCAAGGAATGCTTTTGGCATCGAGCTTTGTCCTTCATACATTAGGAATATATACATGAGCCATGCATCCAAAGATCCTAAAGTGTTTAATTGAAGGTTTCATGCCACTCCAAGCTTCTTCAGGTGTGTGATTTTGAACTGTCAAAGTAGGACTTCGATTGAGAACATATATTGTCCAATTTACTGCCTCTGGCCAGAGACTCTTAGGAATTCTCCTTTCAATTAGCATGCAGCGAACCATATTCATTGTAGTTCTGTTTTTTCTTTCAGCTACTCCATTCTGTTGTGGAGTATATGCTCCTGTCAACTGCCACTTGATACCATGCTCAATGCAATACTCATTGAATTCATCCCCCTCATCGATATGTTCTTAAGCATTTTATATAGCCCTCTATTTATTTTTCAACGTAATTCTTAAAACATTTGAACATATATAATGCTTTAGATTTCTCTACTAGGAAATAAGTCCATACTTTTCTAGTAAAGTCATCAATAAAGCATATAATGTACCTCTTTTTGCTGTTAGAAATAGGAGATATTGGTCCGTAGAGATTTGCATGGATGAGTTGAAGCTTTTATGTGGCTCTCCAATTGTTATGCTTTGGAATGAGATCTCTATGCTGCTTCCCAATCATGCAGGTAGCCTATACTGTTGATGGAATCTTGAATTGAGTTATCCCATGCACCATGTTCTTTGCTTGAAGAGTCCTTAATCCTTTGTAGGTTAAATGTCCATATCGGCAGTGCCACAAATGTGCTAAATCTAGTGTTGAGTTATAAAGGCAGGCCGGTTTCTGATGTAGTGAATTTGTTAACAGCACAAACATCCTATTTGTTGTCATTTCAGTATGTATAATAAGCCCTTTTCTTTGAATGATTGATGTTCATATATCCATGTTGAATGAGGATTGTCAACCCTTTGTCTTGAAGTTGACCAATGCTAAGAAGATTAGTCTTCAAATCAGGGACAAAGAATATGTCACTAACAACATGTGTAAGACCATTCACTTTCAATTTCACGTTGCCTTTTCCCAACACATCCATTCTTGTGTTATTTCCCAGCTTCACCTTCTGTTTGAAGTTCTCATTTATCACATGGAATAGGCTCTTGTCACCACACATGTGGTTACTGCACCTAAAGTCTAAAAACCAGACATCTTCCCTTCAAGCATGATTCATATCCACAAATGACATGAGTAGCATTTCTTCTTCTTCTCCTCCTAGTTCAGTGTAGTTAGCTTCTTTATCCCAACTTGGACACTCATATTGAAAGTGTCCAAAACTTATGGCACTTAAAACACTCCACTGTTGCTTTGTTGTTGTAAAACTGACTGCTTGTCCCTCTACTTCTGCCTCTGTATGCACCTCGCCCTTGTCTTCTCGCATTGAATATATCTTCAGAATTGGTGATCTTGAGTGCTTGTTCTTCTCCTGTGTGACGCTGGAATTTCTGCTCATGGACAATCAAGGAACTCTGGAGTTCATTAATTGAGAGTTGATCAATATCTTTGGATTCTTCAATTGAACAGACAATATAATTAAACTTCTCACTCAATGATCTGAGAATTTTCTCCACCACTGTAACATCAGTCATTCGCTCTCCATATGTTCTCATTTTATTAGCAACTGTCAGTACTCTTGAGAAATACTCAGAGACTCCTTTACCAGCTTTCATCTCTAAGGTTTCAAACTCTCTACGGAGAGCTTGCAGATGTGATCTTTTGACTCTAGCACTTCCTTTACAAGGATGGTTTCCAATATCGTTTGATCTACAGCTTGAAAAAGCTAATTTTTCAGCTACATGTCTTTCAGCTTTAACTCATCAATCCTCTTTCGTTGCATTTCTGTCTACTCTATGCTATTTTCAGCCTCAACATAGCCATTTTCTATCAACCCCCAATATTCCTTAGAGCGTAAGAAATTCTCCATCAACATGCTCTAGTGGTCATAATGGCCATCAACATGCTCTAGATATTTGTATAGCTCAATAATTTATTTTTTTTAACTATTTTTTATCTAATTATATTTCTTGACGATTTATTATCATTTAAAGAAAAAAGGTGATCAAAATACTATTTCGACCCACATCAGTCGCTACTTCAAGGAGAAGACCCTGTTTTTAAATAAAAACATCACGTTATATCTACATCGGTCTTAAAACTAGAAGACAAATCGATCTAATTATCTAAACCAAGTTTAACCAACATATAATGCTAACATGACAAAAACTCCTTGAATAGTTTTTGAATTCATTTTGAAGATAAAAATATCTTGCCATGCCTATACCAATCCCTAAAAACTAGGAGACGTGTGAATTAAACTGCTAAAACCCAAGCTTAAACACATTTATGCATAGTTATCTATGGTGAAATTGCCTCCAAGGAGATCAAGTTTCTTTTACCCTTTTTTTTTTGCCATTCCGTATATGTATGGCCTCTATCTTAATCGCATTTATGCTCAGTTATGTTTCTAGCTTGAAAATAAAATAATTAAAGAAGAAATTAATAAGAATCTAGCCTTCATAATGATCAAAGTTGAAGATCACACAAAGAGAAGCTACTTTTATATGCTGTAATAAATGAATTGTGTACAAAGGTATGATTTTACAAACGAGTCAAAGGCGTTAAAAGAAAATGCATATAGAACGCCTTTGTTGTTTTTAGTTGTTTTTCTTTTTCTTCCGGGACTCGAGATCGTTGTCAATGTACCCAGTGCAGACAGCTTGCACCGCCAGCCTATTGGCAATGTCAGAACGCTTCTTTAATCCAAACGTTTCATCTGATACAAGAATTCCACAGCTCTGTTTCCCAACACATGCCTGCAAGTTAAGGATCATAATTTGAGTCAATAAATAGGATGAATGACAAATTATATCGCTAAAGAATACCACCAGCGTTTTTGCTACCTTTTCCACTACCGCCGCACTGCGAGTGGCGTAGAAGGAGCCCTTCATGAACGCGCCGCATGTTCCCTCAGGGTCTCCATAGCTGGCGAATTGAATGTCTGAGATGGTTCGGCCACCTTCGCATGACAATTCTAATGTGCTTCCTTCATATGCATTTCCACATATTGTCTCCACAGCAACAATCTGGAACGACACATTTGTAGGGTTCCCGCCCACTTCCTCAAACAAGATCAAGGTGTTTTGGCCATCCTTGTTAAGGTATGACCTTGGGATATGGTACCATCTTTGAGAAGGATTGCCGCAGTTCGTCGCACATTTATCACCATTATAAGATCCACGGTAGTCACAAGTGTCAGGGCATCCTTTGGCATCAGCAATTTGCGTAGGCCAGAAGCGACCAAGGCTTTCTCCATTCACCCAGGCATGCCCTTTGCCCATGCCTAGCAAGTCTACCACTACTGGTTCAGTACCTGAAGGACTGGAAAATGTGGTCTGGACACACACAGTAGTGATAACTTAATTAGAAACAGCAGTTCTAAACCCATACTTGAACGTTTCACAAAATATTTTCACCGAGGTTTCAAGGATTAGAACGTATTTACCTTGTACCATGTCATGGCTCTTCCGGTAGGAATGTTATCACTGGCAGTAAATTTACTGGCATGTGGCGAATTTGGATCATTGTATCTTTTGGCCTCACCGCTCAACCCAATCTTCATATAAAGAATGAAGTGATAATCACAAGTTTGCATAAACACCCATTAATTGTTATTTTCTGCAGAATGTTTGCGGGGCGTACCTTGTAAGACCACTGAGATGACGTCAAGTCCATGAAAGGTTTCCCATTTGCTACCAACTGGACGGGCCCTTCAGCAATGCCAACAGGTTTTTTATCATAATATTGACCATAATTCTGCACAGAAGAAAAGAGGAAAAATTGAAAATGTGAGCAAATGTAGAAGAAAAGGTAATATTAGCAAGAGTAGATTATGAAAAATGTGGTTGGTAAACGAATAGAGAACACACAGCCAATCCAACAGTGGCACTGAGTAAGCTTATGGTGTTCGTCCCAGAAGTGAGAGTAACTGGCTTCTCAAATAGAAAACTGTAATCATCTCCCTTGACTGATTGTTGACCGTTGGCTTGCTTGGAAAACTGGGTTCCTGAATTTCGTCAACAGAGGAGATTCAAGTTTAGCTAATTAAAACTAGTAGGATAAGTGACAATAATTTTTAGTCGTCCCGCAGATTCAAGTCATTTCTATCAAATTGGAATTACCAATCTCCTTCTTGTTAACATAAGCATGAAGTGTATGGCCTCTGGTGCCAACTCGCAGGGTCACATTAGTCCACTTCTTCAGTGTCGTCTCGTTAAGGTTAACACTGCATCAAAGCATTAGTCTTCCATGTCATGACCTGGAAATATGCAGCCCAAGACTATAGGAACGGTTGCTGGATAATTTTCAGCATTTAAGCTTATTACCTAGTCATGTACCACAGATAGTCAGTAGTATCAACAGTTGTTTCTTTCTGCTCAAGAAGCTCGGCGGCTCTGAATCTACCCTTTCCTTGGAGTACACCTTTCATGGGTTCTGGTGCCCACGTCCAGGAAAGTTGAACTGGTTTATCCTCCTCGTGTAGCTTCTTGACCATTATTGAGGTCTGGGTATTAACCTTTGCAGTGTTGTGAATTTCTTTGTTGCAATCTTGAAGAATAGTAACAGACCAAGCAGGCAAGGAGTACTTCCCATCCTGTCCCAAGTCTACATTGGCTTCCTCCATGTTTGCATTGCTCAAGAAACAGAATCTCTCTCCAGTCCCTTGGTTGGTGAATGTGGTTTGCTGAACATTTTGAAGAGAATTCTCATTAATCGAAAGAACACGATAAATTCATGTCACCTATTTCCTTTGGAATCAACATTTGACGTTTGGAATTCAGTTTGTAACTTACATCGACCCCGCCCCAGAAATTCTTGGATGTCACGGTGCCATTAGTGAGAATTCTCTCCCCCAGTTTGATAGCTGCGTGAAGTTGCTTGAGGTGACCCCACTTGGGCTGATTCAAGTTACCTGGAAATGATAATTTTGCACAGCATCGTCTCAAAGTGCTCACAATCGTATTGATATGCAATGAATTTAAAACATCATTATTTCATTATGTCCGTGCAGATTTTCCTCGGTTTAAAAAACGTTTACCATATTCATCCAGAGGAGCATTGTAGTCATATGATGTTGTAATGTATGGACCTCCTGCTGTGCGTCCAAAATTCGTTCCTCCATGATACTGAATTAGTAAAGGAAAAGATCAAAATACGTGAATAAACCCGAGAATATATTAATTAATGTCATATGGTATGCAATTAACCATATAATAGCTGTTCAAGACTCCGCCATTTTGGATAAAGCGTGCCACTGAAAAGGCCAAATCTTCAGCAGTTCTATATGGATCTCTGCCACCCCAAAGCTTGAACCTAGAAGGACAGCATCACGGTTTTAAGCTCGCTAATTTAAGATTTGAGTCTCCGAGGTTAGGAAAACAACGTAAAACTTCGGGAAGAAAGCAAACCATCCACTCCAGTTTTCTGTCCACATTTTGGGACTCTTAGGGTTGTTTGGCTTGAACTGGTCGCAGTAAAATCCATTGCATGTATTAATCTGAGGGGCAGCATACAACAGAAATCTTCAATGCCAAATCAGAATATGAAATGGCGTTAACGCAAGCTGCACTACCAAAACGGAACAAGGAAAACAAAGCAGAAATGGATACCATGGGTTGTGGAGCGTTGGACTGCTGGCACATAATCCATGGGACTCCAACGTTCTGTCCTACTGCCATCTGTGCACACCAATTGACGTACCTTCTCCCTGCGTCTCCATAAGGTCCCATAACGTTTCCATATTCATTCTCAATCTGTTATGCATCTCCCAGCAGAAGTGTCAGCACACCGATGTGAATGCTACTTTATGTAAACGACAGGAGAGAAAATGCCGCCAAACCTGTGCTAAAATTATAGGCCCTCCCTGTGGTGCAAACAACTTTGCTTCTTTGCACACGTCCACGATCTTGGTGGTAAAGATTTGCATCTCGTTCTGTTCATAAAGTGAAATTAAGAAAGCAGAACAGAAACACTACAACAGAGAAGAAAAATCAATTATTTCCAAGTAATGGAAACCTTGTAAATCTCGTTATCCGTTCTCAATTCAATCCCTGGAATGTTGTGTAGCCACATGGGGAAGCCTCTGATAAAGAGAGATCAGACATCATCAGCTTTGCAATGCATGCACAGAGTTAGTTTGCTTTAAAACTTGCAGTTGTCCAGCTTTAAAAAGGGTACATACCCGTATGACCATTCAGCACAGACATACGGACCAATCCGGAGAATGACGTGAAGTCCAGCTTCTTGAGCGAGCTTAAAGAATTTTACAATGTCCTGATTCCCAGAGAAATCATACTGGCTCGTCACAATTTTAAACAGAAAATGTGAATTAGTTTGGGGAATCAAATCGCCTGAGCTGAAAAAATGAAGCACTACGTGCACATGAGCAGTTCAAACCTGCCGGCGGACCGGCTCATGGCGGTCCCAGAAGATATAAGTTTCAATAGCATCAATGCCACCTTCCTTCGCCTTCTGGAATAGCTCTGGCCACATCTGTATAGCAGGAAAAAGGAGCCTTACATTTTAACTTTCTTATTTGAGAAGACAAGAAAAAAAACAGAGCAAAAAACGAAACAAGCAAACAAGCTAGGTTGCTTTCAGGCTCACGATATTGTCATATTGAAAAGTAATGTTTCTGATACCTCAGGCGTGCTACGCGGATAGTGAATTGCTCCTGCGAAAATGATTTTCCGTTCACCATTGATGATAACAGCATTGGAATCGTAATCAACAGTTGTTGCTGAGCTTGAGCATAGCAATGCTAAACTCGCAATAAGAAGAATTTCAATCTGAGAACCTGACAGCTTCATCTCTGATTTTGGATGGATTATAAAACAAGAACAATTTGAAGAGAAAAATGAAAAGAAGAAGACAAAATCAAGCGTGTTCGTGCACAGGCTATCTTCGCACTGAAGCCAGTAAAGCTGAAGAACAATGCTTATATAGGAAACTGCATGTCTAAAATTATACAAACAACTAAGATTGGACACCTCTATCACCTAAATTTTCTATATTTGGAGACCCATTGTTCAAGGTCTTACAAGACTCGTTAGGTGTTTTAGATAAGACTTGACATTCTGTCCTGAGAGTTTTGAGCAACACTTCTAGCGCGCTAGCCTTTAATTTCAACCTGAGGATAGCTGCGGAGGACAAAACCTATCCAGTTTCAAGACAGCGAAATTATTCATGAGTACGATGATGAACTCCTTAATTACTACCGCGAAACATGGAGCAAGTGGATTGTCTTTACAGCGGCCATAACAATAGCAATGATCCTGTAAACCAAAGCGCGTTACAAATTATAATCTGTTTTCTTTTCCCTCCATCAGTTACAAAATTGGACAGAGAAAAACACTCTGTATTTCCTTCTTTCTTTTGAAATCTCAAAATTTCATTAAGAGAAGACTTCAAATCAAAGTACAGCTCAAGAGAAGAGGCTTTTCCTGTAGCATACGAGGCATCGCTCCAGAACAGAAGTTCACTCAACACCCTAAAATCTTGGAAATCATTTTTCATTTATCAAAAATGAAGAATGGTAGAGCTATGGTGGAACATCCTGAAATCAGTTTTAACCAGCTTGCCTTTAACACGGTTGAAGGGAATCTCTATCACGAACTCTACATAGATCTGTGGTTCGTTTATACGGCGATAAATATCCGTTCTTAATTCTAAATAAAATTAAGATTTCTCTCATGTTTAAACGGAGCTCAAGGATGTCGTGGATTAAAAATATTTTTGAAATAAACATTCACAGGAAACATGCATTTTAAATTAATTAATCTTGACTAAAACTGTCACGACCCGAATCCCGGATCCGTGACCGGCAACGTAGGAGCGGTGTCGAAAGGACACCTCACCTACGCTAAGCCTCAGAACGGACATATGAAAAGAACAATTTGATCAAAAATACGCAGCGGCTCATAATATACAGAAATATTATATTATTCAAATACTGATGAAACCGAACGATAATTATTAAAACAAAAATAATAATTCATAATACTCATTACATTGTCAAAATCCAAATTTAATTTAACCAAGGTAACAGTGGAGCATCTAAGACATCAAATCAAAACTGAAAGGAAAACCTCGCGAACAAGCAAGGCATACCGACCAGAACTGAAGAAGCGGAAACACTCAACAAAGTTCCAGAAACTAAGAACCTGAAATAATATTAAAAATGAGAGGTGAGTTCAACCAACTCAGTGAGGGAATAACATTTAATATACATTTTAGATATTTCAGATATTAATAAGTTGTAAGATGATTTATCTTAATATACATATACATATACATATACATATACATATACTTACTAAACATGTTATCATAACGTAACATATAGTTATCATAACGTAACATATTATTATAACGTAGTGGATTACATGTCAGAGATCAGATGACACCCGAAGGTGACCAGATGACACCCGAAGGTGACCAGATGACACCCGTCGGTGACCACTGTGGGATGATCAATCGCCACAGGCTGATGCCTCTCTCACCAGCTAGGTAACAGAATACTATGTGCACACAGGCTAACTATTCTCCGTTAGCATGGAGTACTGACAAGTCCCATATCAAGGCATAACAAATATTCACATAATCATCAAAGAAACGTATATCATATCAAATAGAATTTACTTTAACAGATTGCGAGTGCAAATTCAATAATAAATTAGTACTCGGAAAATAAAGCAACATATATAAATATTCAAGAAATTTACTAGTTGTACTCATTGTATAATCAACATACATATTTATTTATATTATATGCATATTAAATATTATTCCACTCACCCGGAAAATACTGAACTAAAAGGAATGTCGGACGAAATACCCGAAAATCCTATTAAGGATCGTTAGGAGAACCTACAATAAATATATGAAAATATACTCAAAAAACAACTCAAACAAAAGATCCAATGCATAAAATAAAAACCGGGCTTAATCTCCCAAGTTTAGGGACTAAAACGACAATTTTCCGAAACAGGGACCAAAACGTAATTTTACCAAAATTTGAGGAACGAATTGTAAATATATAACCATACTGAAATTTATCCATAATTCATCCTTATCTTTGTCCAGAATCTTGAATTATGCCCCAAGGTCCAAAATGTTATTTTATCAAAATATTAGGGGTCAAATCATAATTTGTCAACTTGGAGGACCAAACTGAAAATATCATATATTCCTAATTATACTGGAATATTGCCCTTAAATCATCCTCAGTTCTGTTCAGAACCTCAATTTATGTCCCAGGGACCAATCTGTAAAATTTCCAAAGTTTGGGGACTAAACTGCAATTTCTGCAAATTGAGGGACCAAACTGAATTTTCGTCATCTTCAACCTCAAACCCAGAATTTCAACAGATCACCTACTGTTATCCCCTGATTTCTAACACAATTTCACCATTTAAACAAAATCATAACTCAAAATCATTATCCTTCAATTTAATCTCTCAAAATCAACTAATTAATCAAATACCCATAATAATCAACTCCTAACCTTCAAATTAATTCATCAATTAACTCAACATACAAACTTCAAAACTCTACAATTAATCAAAACCGAAATTTAACATATTATACACTTAAAACCATAAATCTTACCTTTTTACTTATTTCCTCTACTTCTCTTCTCCTTTTCCCCTTATTTTCCCTTATTTTCTCTTCTTCTTCTTCTTCCTCCCTTCTCTCTTACGGTTTGTTCTTCCAATATTCAGATCCCTCTTTTTTTCTTTTTTTTTTTATATTTATCAACCATTGGTCAATTACCACACTACCCCTCAATCATTTATACCCTCTCTTTAAGCCTCCAAGGGCTTTATTGTATTTTCCAATCTTTTCAATTTTCAAAACATTACAAAAACTAAGAACATAAACCCCAATAGTACCCCAGCTTGCTTTAAAAAATTCAAGAAAAAATTAACAAAGCCCATGAGATCTCTCTCTTTCTTTCTTTAATCAAAACACATTATGTGATCTCTCTATATTTGTAGAATTAGCGTTGCATTACTATTTACTAACAAGCTAAAAAAAAAAATTGGGATGATTTATTTGTTCACTACACTGCTAATGTGAACAGAGCAGTTTCTTTCCCCTTATTATTCATGTGAATACTGAAAGTTTTATTTTGGTTCCTTTCTTTCCGGTCAATGCTTTTTTCCCATTTTTCTTTTCAATTTTCATTGCAATGTTTTTTTTTTTAAAAGGGACAGTTTAACTATTCATTGCACTGTTGATGCAGTCGGGATTTATGAAAACTAAAGGTTTTGAGTATTTAAATAAGGATTCATCATAAATAAATTATATAGACAGCTTAATAGATATTATTGTGAATCAATGAAATACATCTAGATCCAATAGAAGATTTAGTTATATTCAATAAGAATAGTGGCTAAAAAAACCTGTAACATAAGATCCAATTATTTTGATCAGGCTTAAATATTTACGAAAGGTTTTCGAGCCCACCTCAATAAAGGACTGATTTTTTCGGTCTTTAGTTGTCTAGGTATTTTGAAATTAGGCTAAAAAAATCTTGTTTGAGCCAATTTTATTCTTCTTCTTAACTTATTGTGTTGTTTTGGATATTATATAATTTTCCTTTATGCTTTCGGATTCTAATTTTTTTGTAGCAGAGATAGGTCTTTTGAGACATATTTAAAGGATTTGTAAATCTCTTTGAGAGGCAAATATTATTAGACTTATTTTCATAATAAAATTGTAAATTTAGGGTTTATATCTATAACCCTTTTCGCTCATTAAAATTTATCTTCCGTGATTGTATGATGTCCGTTCTAGCTTTGTTTGTTTCATAATAAAACTGTGAATTTAGATTTCTTGAGAAAAAGGAGTTATTTTAATTTGTTTCAGTCTTAGAATATATTAGTAACAAAAAGAGTAAAAAGAGAGAGGAAAAGAATGTTCAAAAATCATTTTTGTTGAATATGTCACAGTACATAAACAAGGAAGAATTTGAACCAAAACAATTCATAAAATTCTCAAATATATACTATTTCTAGGAGTCCTAATCGCATCCCATATAAAATTTAAAGTCATTTGAATATTGTTTGCTATAGTAACGAAGGTCGAGATTAAAACTTGCGTAAAAGATTAGATTCGTATCAGAAGAGAATTTTAGGTTAAATAAATTCAGAAAATTCTCCAATTTTATATGTTGCATTTTAAGGTTCTAATAGCATCTCATGTACAATTTGATGTCATTTGGAGTTTGTTTGCTATAGGAACTAAATTTAGAAATGGAACTTGTCGTAACGGATCTAATTTGCGTCAGTAATTCAAAATTGCTTTGCTTTTGTTATTTTTCAATTCTAAAAGTATAATAACATTATAATTGACATATTTAGGTGTCGTTTTAATTTTTTTATAACCTTTGCATATGTTTTCTTTCGCAAAAACATCTATTTTGCGTACAAATTCACTTGTTACTCGTGAAATTATAATCGTAGTTTCTTTTTTACATGTTTTTATATTTTTCTTGGTTTTTAAGTCATATGCACATATTTGGATATGTTGATAAGGTTGTTGTTTTTGGTGTTGAAATCATTTTTGCAAGAGTCGAAGAAAGGTGAGACGAGAGGAAAAAGACATAGCAAACATATTTGAGTGAAAAACATATATTTGAGTGAAACACGAGATGGGTGTAAACATGTGATGGAGTGAGATGCTAAAAACATGTGAGGGAGTGAAAAACATATATTTGCCACAATAAAGATACTAAAAACTCTTGTTTGCCCCCTCTAACTAAGTTCTTCCACACTAATAGTATTTGCCATCACTATTTCCACTACTATTGATATTAAAGATGTCTCCTCGCTAATAATTGTTGTTGTTGATCATAAGAATGCTTTTTTTTTTTTGTTAAGCAAAATAGGTCCCTTTCATCACAACTAGATATATTCTTTAATCTTGTTATTGTATCTCCTTATATTTCTAAAGAAGAACCTTATAAAACTCATATGTTAGCAACTAATTTTTCTAAAGTAACATGGATGCAAACCCTGAAGTAGCACCTATTGATCCTTATTTGCCAGCGATGTTTTTATAAAAGAAGTATTTCTTATATAAAGTGACAATAATGCAGGATGAGAATCGATACTTTTTATTGAAGAAGAAGGTTGGCTTTATACAGCCTTACATAATCTCAGCAAAGGAGATATTCACGTAGAAAATCATGCAAAATATAAACTAATAATCCCATGGACTAGGACTTATTAAACTAAATGCAAATCCTAACTACTTCCTTAACGGAAGCCTAAACTTTCTCTTCATTCCCTCCCTTAAACTAGTTCCCAGATGTTACTAGTTTATTCAGGAATTTGACAGACTCCCAACTGATTTCTAAATTCTGGAATGCAACTAATGGGAGAGGTTTTGTCATTACAATTGCGAGTTGTTCTTGTGTTCCACAGTAGACTAATTCAACTGCTCCTTCTCGTGTAAGATCATGAAGAAAATGGAATCGCACATCAATGTGCTTGCTGTAACCATGTAACACAGGGTTTTTTGACAACTTAATTGTGGAATTGTTATCACAGAAAATTATAGTGCCCTTGCTTTCCTTCAGACTTAGTTTCTTAAGTATTCTTTGCATCCAAACAGCTTGCAAAGCACAAGCAGCTGCAGCCACAAACTCTGCTTCAGTGGTTGAAAGTGTGACTAAAGGTTGTTTTCTTAAAGACCAGGAAACAGCTCCAGATCTCATCATGAAGGCATACCCATATGTGTTTTTCCTGTCTTCTAGATCACGTGCATAGTCACTGTCAGTGTATCCAATTAATCCTTCATGCCCTCCCTTCTTGTAGAAGATCCCAAGTTCAGTAGTTCCTCTTAAGTAGCGCAAAATTCTCTTAGCAGCCAATAAATGTAACTTAGTCAGTTTAGCCATGTATCTGCTAATTAAACAAACTGCAAACATTAAATTTTGTCTTGTAGCTGTTAAATATATGAGACAACCCACCATTTATTTAAAGAAATTTTCATCAACGCAAGCTCCATTCTCATCATTGTAAAGTTTACATCCTAAGGCAATAGGATTATGGACTGAGTTGCTGTTTTCCATCTTAAATCTCTTTAATACCTTTGAAGCATATCTTCATTGGCAAATGTAAATGCCTTTAGGTCTCTGTAGAACTTCGATGCTAAGGCTCCGTTTGTTTGTAAGAAAGTTGTTTTCTTTTGGAAAGTGATTTTCGGGGAAAGTGAATTCCGAGAAAGTATTTTTCGATGTTTGGTAGTGTTATGGAAAATGAACTGGAAAACACTTTCTAGTGTTTGGTTATGTTATGGAAAATGAACTGGAAAATAATTTATTAATGAATTAATTTTTTTTTCAAGTTTATCTAATATATATATATATATATCAAATATTTAATATAAAATATTTAATCGCTTACAATAAAAAAATGAAATCTAAAAAGTATAATGATGATTTTTTTTTTATTATATCTTATATTCATACATAGCTTATTTTATAAAATATAACTATATATGTCATATCATATTATAGAGAAATAAGCTTGTGAAATATTTTTTACGTAAAACCTATTAATATATTTTTTTCAATTTTTTACGCAAAGAAGCTGATTCCCAACACAAACAATTTCTTAAAGGAAATAATTATATAATAAATTTTGTATCCCATAACAAACAATACAATAATTTATTAATGAATTCTATATAAAAATATTGAACGACTCTAGTTTTCTACCGAAATCATCTCATTTTTTTTTAACTGTGTATAATCATCATCATCAACACACTTAGCATTTCACTGTCTAATATTTCTACCCATATCAATTCTTGAACAATTACTGTGCAGCATCATCAACCATTTATTACTAATGCATTCTAATTAATTAATACCCGGCTTAACCACTATTAATTCAATTCCATCATCATGCATTCAGTAATGCCTTCTAATTATTCATACTCGGCTTATAACCACCATTGACTATTTCTATTTTCTACCCAAACCAATCCACTGTGCAGCATCATCAACATCAACGGTTGATGTTTCAGTTCCCTCTTGACATCTACTCGAAACTTCATCCATGATGTTTTTATTCAAATTCTTGGCTGCAAATTCAGCCGCTTTTGGCCCTCCATGCCCATAAAAAACACCAAACAAAGCCTGTAAACAAGGAATTATACATTTAATCTTTTTTTTCGTTTCAACAAAAATCCATCATTTCAATAAGGGCAGGATACCTATTTAGAATATCCATTAACATAAAAAAAAACAGAGTACCGGTCCTCCAAGATCCCACCTCTCCGTCCTCTCTTGCTACAGACAAAATAACCATCTCCTTCAACTTCTACAACCTCCACTTTCTCCTTCTTTCTTTTTGGGGTCTCTAAACCAAACCCCAAAACTCTCGCCACTGGTATATCTAATATTCCCGGCCTCTTCCTCTTCAATAACTTGTCAGTCTTTGATTTTAATTTTGTCTTGTTAACTCGAAGAGATAAAGGTGACTTTGGTGAGGACAGCCCCGGTGAAAATGATGATAAAGAAGATGGTGGCAACGATAAAGACGATGATGGTGCTGGGGGTTATGGACCATGGATGATGCTAGGAGATGGAGATGGCTTGCAAAATATTGAAGGAAGTCTCGGTGATTGAAATGCTGGTGAGTTTGGAATCGCCAATGCTACAGTGCAGGACATGTCTTTTTGTTTTTCTTTTTTTTTTCAAGTTTCTGGGTTGAATTTTTGGGTTTGCTGTGGTTGATTTTTCCCAGGGGTTTGGGTTTGTTGTGGTTGAATGGGTTGTCTTCCCATGGGTTTCGATTTACAGAGCATTAGAGCTTCTAGTTGCAGTGAACTTAACGGAGCATGGGAGCTTTTGGAAGATGAGAGATGCTTGCAATTGTGGATCCATGACCGGCACATAGGCAAGGTTCCCCTCCAAGGTTCCAAACCTATGCGAACCCAAACTTACATACAATCCTATCCTTTAAAGAACTCAATCAGAGTTTAACGCAGCATTAACAACAAAACTAACTTTATAACATAATTCGATTGTCTTAATACAAGAGTTCATATATATTCATAGTTTTGGAGCACTAACTTGACAAAAAGGAACGTACAAATTACAACAAAAAAGCAGGTTCAGAAGATTCAACAAAAGTGACCTGCTATCAAGCTATAAGCCTGAAAAGGATAAATAATGAGAGGGTGAGTTCAACAACTCAGTGAGTAGATAACGTTCAATATACACACATGAGGTAATATAATAATGAGAAATATATATATACAAGTATGGCTCTAGGTTCTTATAGAAAGGTTTCTCAAATAGGCCATAACAAGAAGATTATATGGTAAAGTTTGTCAGAAAATCAAAATGCAATGAGCATTAGGCTCCGTACTGTGGGATGATCAGTCCACACAGGTTGGTGACTCCCTTGACCAACTAGGGTTTCAGATACGATGTGCACAAAGACTAACACTACCCTGTTAGCATGGGTATTCTGACTGACATACCATAGGTTCATAATCATAATCATAATCTAACAAACATATTCATATCTCAAAGCTCAACTCATGACATCAATCAATGAGGAGCTATCAATTCAGAAGTCAATTCAAAATATATGTTGGTTCATATCAAGAATTCAAATTCAATAATTGATCATGCTTTATCATAACAAGGATAATAATCAGCATATATATTATCAAGAAGCATGATTCAATTCATATTAACAAATCAAATATTTATACTATTTCTCATGCATATGGAAAATTATCCACTCACCTGACTCAAAAGCAAACAGAAGTCAAATGCAGACACCGAAGAAAATCCTACTAATGTCTTGCCGGTAGAATATCAGGATTATCTGAATACAAAGGAGACATATTCAAGAATGACTCAAAAGAACATTTAACTTATTTAATGCACTTAACTAAGGGTGTATACCGTAACCCTATATGTTTTTGAACTAACTAGTTAATTTTCTCAAAACCACAAAGTCTAACGGTTTTCCCGAAATCTAATCCATAATAAAAACAACTAATAAAATTGGTAATAATTCACTAAATAACCCTTAATTATTCATCAAAATAATCTGAAAAAGCTAGTATTACAGCTAGGGACTAATCTGGAATTTTTCCATATTTTTAGGGCCAAATTGTAATTTTCATCTAATGGAGGACCAAACTGAAATTTGTCATAAATCCATGAATATACTGAAATTCTGACCTTAATTCATCCTCAATTCTGTCTAGGATGTATCATTATGCTCCAGGGACCATTATGGAATTTTACCAAAATTTTAGGGTCAAATTGGAGGACCAAATTGAAAGTGTTAAATTCTCTTATCTATACAGTAATTCTGCCCATAATTCATATGTTATTCTGTTCAGAATCTCGGAATATGCTCCAGGGACCAATTTTTAATTTTCCAAAGTTCGGGGACTAAACTGTAATTTCGCAAATTGAGGGACCAAATTGAATTTTTATCATCTTCAACCTCCAATCCATAATTTTAACAGAAACCCCACTGTTCTCTCCAAAATTTCTAACACAATTTCACCATTCAAACAAAATCACAACTAAAACTCATCATCTTTCAATTCAATCTCTCAAAATCATTCAAATAATCAAATATCCACAATAATCAACCTCTATCGTTCAATTTAATTCATCAATTTAAACCAAAACACAAATTCTCAAAACCCTAACATTCATCAAAACCGAAATTTAACTTCAATAACACATATTTATACATAATCTTACCTTTTTACTTATTTCCTTCAAATCTCTTCCTTTTTCCCTTATTTTCCCTTCCTTTCTCTTCTTCTTCTTCTTCTTCTTCTTCCTCCCTTCTCTCTCACGGTTCTGCTCTCTAATTCAGATCTCTTTTTTTTTTTTCTATTTATATTTATTATGTTATACAATTACTACAATACCTTTATTTATTTATACCCATACTTTAAGCCTTCAAGGGCTTTATTGTATTTTCCCATTTCATTAATTCAAAATGTTACACATAATCTCTTATCCATCTTGAAGGTCCTCTAACTCTTCTTTCATGAAAAATTGATGATTCTCCCCTGTTCTCACCATGTTGAGAACTGCCACTATAATAACCTGGCGATGCTCTGCTATTCTCACCAGGTTGAGGACTGCCAAGAAGATTTTCATGAAAACTTGACTATTTTCCTCGATTCTCACCAGGCTAAAGACTGGTAGTTAAATCTTCATTTATATCTGCTCCATTTTCTAATTCTTCAGGAATGTCTTCCTTATTCATGGATGTTCCAGTATCACCTTCATCTCTATATTTTAGATCAGCCACCAGTTATTCATTATAGCTTTGGTCATAGTCCCAAGATTTTTCTTCATCAAATACTACATCCTTGCTGATTATAATTTTCTTCTCAATTGGATCATAAAGTCTGTAAGCCTTAGATTCTTCACTGAGTCCTAGTAGCATGCAAGGAATGCTTTTGGCATCGAGCTTTGTCCTTCGTACATTAGGAATATATACATGAGCCATGCATCCAAAGATCCTAAAGTGTTTAATTGAAGGTTTGATGCCACTCCAAGCTTCTTCAGGTGTGTGATTTTGAACTGCTAAAGTAGGACTTCGATTGAGAACATTTATTGTCCAATTTACTGCCTCTGGCCAGAGATTCTTAGGAATTCTCCTTTCAATTAGCATGCAGCGAACCATATTCATTGTTGTTCTGTTTTTTCTTTCAGCTACTCCATTCTGTTGTGGAGTATATGCTGCTGTCAACTGCCACTTGATACCATGCTCAATGCAATACTCATTGAATTCATCCCCTTCATCGATCTGTTCTTAAGCATTTTATATAGCCCTCTATTTCTTTTTCAACGTAATTCTTAAAACATTTGAACATATATAATGCTTCAGATTTCTCTACTAAGAAATAAGTCCATACTTTTCTAGTAAAGTCATCAATAAAGCATATAATGTACCTCTTTTTGCTGTTAGAAATAGGAGATATCGGTCCGTAGAGATCTGCATGGATGAGTTGAAGCTTCTCTGTGGCTCTCCAATTGTTCTGCTTTGGAATGAGATCTCTATGCTGCTTCCCAATCATGCAGGTAGCCTATACTGTTGATGGAATCTTGAACTGAGTTATCCCATGCACCATGTTCTTTGCTTGAAGAGTCCTTAATCCTTTGTAGCTTAAATGTCCATATCGACAGTGCCACAAATGTGCTAAATCTAGTGTTGAGTTATAAAGGCAGGCTGGTTTCTGATGTAGTGAATTTGTTAACAGCACAAACATTCTATTTGTTGTCATTTCAGTATGTATAATAAGCCCTTTTCTCCGAATGATTGATGTTCATATATCCATGTTGAATGAGGATTGTCAACCCTTTGTCTTGAAGTTGACCAATGCTAAAAAGATTAGTCTTCAAATCAGGGACATAATATGTCACTAACAACATGTGTAAGACCATTCACTTTCAATTTCACGTTGCGTTTTCCCAACACATCCATTCTTGTGTTATTTCCCAGCTTCACCTTCTGTTTGAAGCTCTCATTTATCACATGGAACAGGCTCTTGTCACCACACATGTGGTTACTGCACCTAAAATCTAAAACCAGACATCTTCCCTTCAAGCATGATTCATATCCACAAATGACATGAGTAGCATTTCTTCTTCTTCTCCTCCTAGTTCAGCGTAGTTAGCTTCTTTATCCCAACTTGGACACTCATATTGAAAGTGTCCAAACTTATGGCACTTAAAACACTCCACTGTTGCTTTGTTGTTGTAAAACTGACTGCTTGTCCCTCTGCTTCTGCCTCTGTATGCACCTCGCCCTTGTCTTCTCGCATTGAATCTATCTTCAGAATTGGTGATCTTTAGTGCTTGTTCTTCCCCTATGTGACGCTGGAATTCCTGCTCATGGACAATCAAGGAACTCTAGAGTTTATTAATTGAGAGTTGATCAATATCTTTGGATTCTTCAATTGAACAGACAATATAATTAAACTTCTCACTCAATGATCTGAGAATTTTCTCCACCACTGTAACATCAGTCATTCACTCTCCATATGTTCTCATTTTATTAGCAACTGTCAGTACTCTTGAGAAATACTCAGAGACTCCTTTACCAGCTTTCATCTCTAAGGTTTCAAACTCTCTACAGAGAGCTTGGAGATGTGATCTTTTGACTCTAGCACTTCCTTTACAAGGATGGTTTTCAATATCGTTCGATCTATAGCTTGAAAAAGATAATTTTTCACCTTCATGTCTTTCAGCTTTAACTCATCAATCCTCTTTCGTTGCATTTCTGTCTACTCTATGATATTTTCAGCCTCAACATAGCCATTTTCTATCAACCCCCAATATTCCTTAGAGCGTAAGAAATTCTCCATCAACATGCTCTAGTGGTCATAATAGCCATCAACATGCTCTAGATATTTGTATAGCTCAATAATTTTTGTTTTGTTTTTATTTTTTTTAACTATTTTTTATCTACTTATATTTCTTGACGATTTATTATCATTTAAAGAAAAAAGATGATCAGAATACTATTCTCGACCCACATCAGTTGCTACTTCGAGAAGAAGACCCTCTTTTTAAATAAAAACATCACGTTATATCTACATCGGTCTTTAAAACTAGAAGACAGATCGATCTAATTATCTACACCAAGTTTAACCAAGACATAATACTAACTTGACAAAAACTCCTTGAATAGTTTTTGAATTCTTTTTGAAGATAAAAATATCATGCTAGGTTTATATCAATCCCTAAAAACTAGGAGACGTGTGGATTAAACTGCTAAAACCCAAGCTTAAACACATTTATGCATAGTTATCTATGGTGAAATTGCCTCTAAGGAGATCAAGTTTCTTTTACCTTTTTTTTTTGCCATTCCGTATATCTATGGTCTCTATCTTAATCGCATTTATGCTCAGTTATGTTTCTAGCTTGAAAATAAAATAATTAAAGAAGAAATTAATAAGAATCTAGCCTTCATAATGATCGAAGTTGAAGATCACACAAAGAGAAGCTACTTTTATATGCTGTAATAAATGAATTGTGTACAAAGGTATGATTTTACAAACGAGTCAAAGGCGTTAAAAGAAAATGCATATAGAACGCCTTTGTTGTTTTTAGTTGTTTTTCTTTTTCTTCCGGGACTCGAGACCGTTGTCAGTGTACCCAATGCAGACAGCTTGCACCGCCAGCCTATTGGCAATGTCAGAACGCTTCTTTAATCCAAACGTTTCATCTGATACAAGAATTCCACAGCTCTGTTTCCCAACACATGCCTGCAAGTTAAGGATCATAATTTGAGTCAATAAATAGGATGAATGACAAATTATATCGCTAAAGAATACCACCAGCGTTTTTGCTACCTTTTCCACTACCGCCGCACTGCGAGTGGCGTAGAAGGAGCCCTTCATGAACGCGCCGCATGTTCCCTCAGGGTCTCCATAGCTGGCGAATTGAATGTCTGAGATGGTTCGGCCACCTTCGCATGACAATTCTAATGTGCTTCCTTCATATGCATTTCCACATATTGTCTCCACAGCAACAATCTGGAACGACACATTTGTAGGGTTCCCGCCCACTTCCTCAAACAAGATCAAGGTGTTTTGGCCATCCTTGTTAAGGTATGACCTTGGGATATGGTACCATCTTTGAGAAGGATTGCCGCAGTTCGTCGCACATTTATCACCATTATAAGATCCACGGTAGTCACAAGTGTCAGGGCATCCTTTGGCATCAGCAATTTGCGTAGGCCAGAAGCGACCAAGGCTTTCTCCATTCACCCAGGCATGCCCTTTGCCCATGCCTAGCAAGTCTACCACTACTGGTTCAGTACCTGAAGGACTGGAAAATGTGGTCTGGACACACACAGTAGTGATAACTTAATTAGAAACAGCAGTTCTAAACCCATACTTGAACGTTTCACAAAATATTTTCACCGAGGTTTCAAGGATTAGAACGTATTTACCTTGTACCATGTCATGGCTCTTCCGGTAGGAATGTTATCACTGGCAGTAAATTTAGTGGCATGTGGCGAATTTGGATCCTTGTATCTTTTGGCCTCACCGCTCAACCCAATCTTCATATAAAGAATGAAGTGATAATCACAAGTTTGCATAAACACCCATTAATTGTTATTTTCTGCAGAATGTTTGCGGGGCGTACCTTGTAAGACCACTGAGATGACGTCAAGTCCATAAAAGGTTTCCCATTTGCTACCAACTGGACGGGCCCTTCAGCAATGCCAACAGGTTTTTTATCATAATATTGACCATAATTCTGCACAGAAGAAAAGAGGAAAAATTGAAAATGTGAGCAAATGTAGAAGAAAAGGTAATATTAGCAAGAGTAGATTATGAAAAATGTGGTTGGTAAACGAATAGAGAACACACAGCCAATCCAACAGTGGCACTGAGTAAGCTTATGGTGTTCGTCCCAGAAGTGAGAGTAACTGGCTTCTCAAATAGAAAACTGTAATCATCTCCCTTGACTGATTGTTGACCGTTGGCTTGCTTGGAAAACTGGGTTCCTGAATTTCGTCAACAGAGGAGATTCAAGTTTAGCTAATTAAAACTAGTAGGATAAGTGACAATAATTTTTAGTCGGCCCGCAGATTCAAGTCATTTCTATCAAATTGGAATTACCAATCTCCTTCTTGTTAACATAAGCATGAAGTGTATGGCCTCTTGTGCCAACTCGCAGGGTCACATTAGTCCACTTCTTCAGTGTCGTCTCGTTAAGGTTAACACTGCATCAAAGCATTAGTCTTCCATGTCATGACCTGGAAATATGCAGCCCAAGACTATAGGAACGGTTGCTGGATAATTTTCAGCATTTAAGCTTATTACCTAGTCATGTACCACAGATAGTCAGTAGTATCAACAGTTGTTTCTTTCTGCTCAAGAAGCTCGGCGGCTCTGAATCTACCCTTTCCTTGGAGTACACCTTTCATGGGTTCTGGTGCCCACGTCCAGGAAAGTTGAACTGGTTTATCCTCCTCGTGTAGCTTCTTGACCATTATTGAGGTCTGGGTATTAACCTTTGCAGTGTTGTGAATTTCTTTGTTGCAATCTTGAAGAATAGTAACAGACCAAGCAGGCAAGGAGTACTTCCCATCCTGTCCCAAGTCTACATTGGCTTCCTCCATGTTTGCATTGCTCAAGAAACAGAATCTCTCTCCAGTCCCTTGGTTGGTGAATGTGGTTTGCTGAACATTTTGAAGAGAATTCTCATTAATCGAAAGAACACGATAAATTCATGTCACCTATTTCCTTTGGAATCAACATTTGACGTTTGGAATTCAGTTTGTAACTTACATCGACCCCGCCCCAGAAATTCTTGGATGTCACGGTGCCATTAGTGAGAATTCTCTCCCCCAGTTTGATAGCTGCGTGAAGTTGCTTGAGGTGACCCCACTTGGGCTGATTCAAGTTACCTGGAAATGATAATTTTGCACAGCATCGTCTCAAAGTGCTCACAATCGTATTGATATGCAATGAATTTAAAACATCATTATTTCATTATGTCCGTGCAGATTTTCCTCGGTTTAAAAAACGTTTACCATATTCATCCAGAGGAGCATTGTAGTCATATGATGTTGTAATGTATGGACCTCCTGCTGTGCGTCCAAAATTCGTTCCTCCATGATACTGAATTAGTAAAGGAAAAGATCAAAATACGTGAATAAACCCGAGAATATTAATTAATGTCATATGGTATGCAATTAACCATATAATAGCTGTTCAAGACTCCGCCATTTTGGATAAAGCGTGCCACTGAAAAGGCCAAATCTTCAGCAGTTCTATATGGATCTCTGCCACCCCAAAGCTTGAACCTAGAAGGACAGCATCACGGTTTTAAGCTCGCTAATTTAAGATTTGAGTCTCCGAGGTTAGGAAAACAACGTAAAACTTCGGGAAGAAAGCAAACCATCCACTCCAGTTTTCTGTCCACATTTTGGGACTCTTAGGGTTGTTTGGCTTGAACTGGTCGCAGTAAAATCCATTGCATGTATTAATCTGAGGGGCAGCATACAACAGAAATCTTCAATGCCAAATCAGAATATGAAATGGCGTTAACGCAAGCTGCACTACCAAAACGGAACAAGGAAAACAAAGCAGAAATGGATACCATGGGTTGTGGAGCGTTGGACTGCTGGCACATAATCCATGGGACTCCAACGTTCTGTCCTACTGCCATCTGTGCACACCAATTGACGTACCTTCTCCCTGCGTCTCCATAAGGTCCCATAACGTTTCCATATTCATTCTCAATCTGTTATGCATCTCCCAGCAGAAGTGTCAGCACACCGATGTGAATGCTACTTTATGTAAACGACAAGAGAGAAAATGCCGCCAAACCTGTGCTAAAATTATAGGCCCTCCCTGTGGTGCAAACAACTTTGCTTCTTTGCACACGTCCACGATCTTGGTGGTAAAGATTTGCATCTCGTTCTGTTCATAAAGTGAAATTAAGAAAGCAGAACAGAAACACTACAACAGAGAAGAAAAATCAATTATTTCCAAGTAATGGAAACCTTGTAAATCTCGTTATCCGTTCTCAATTCAATCCCTGGAATGTTGTGTAGCCACATGGGGAAGCCTCTGATAAAGAGAGATCAGACATCATCAGCTTTGCAATGCATGCACAGAGTTAGTTTGCTTTAAAACTTGCAGTTGTCCAGCTTTAAAAAGGGTACATACCCGTATGACCATTCAGCACAGACATACGGACCAATCCGGAGAATGACGTGAAGTCCAGCTTCTTGAGCGAGCTTAAAGAATTTTACAATGTCCTGATTCCCAGAGAAATCATACTGGCTCGTCACAATTTAAACAGAAAATGTGAATTAGTTTGGGGAATCAAATCGCCTGAGCTGAAAAAATGAAGCACTACGTGCACATGAGCAGTTCAAACCTGCCGGCGGACCGGCTCATGGCGGTCCCAGAAGATATAAGTTTCAATAGCATCAATGCCACCTTCCTTCGCCTTCTGGAATAGCTCTGGCCACATCTGTATAGCAGGAAAAAGGAGCCTTACATTTTTAACTTTCTTATTTGAGAAGACAAGAAAAAAAAACAGAGCAAAAAACGAAAACAAGCAAACAAGCTAGGTTGCTTTCAGGCTCACGATATTGTCATATTGAAAAGTAATGTTTCTGATACCTCAGGCGTGCTACGCGGATAGTGAATTGCTCCTGCGAAAATGATTTTCCGTTCACCATTGATGATAACAGCATTGGAATCGTAATCAACAGTTGTTGCTGAGCTTGAGCATAGCAAATGCTAAACTCGCAATAAGAAGAATTTCAATCTGAGAACCTGACAGCTTCATCTCTGATTTTGGATGGATTATAAAACAAGAACAATTTGAAGAGAAAAATGAAAAGAAGAAGACAAAATCAAGCGTGTTCGTGCACAGGCTATCTTCGCACTGAAGCCAGTAAAGCTGAAGAACAATGCTTATATAGGAAACTGCATGTCTAAAATTATACAAACAACTAAGATTGGACACCTCTATCACCTAAATTTTCTATATTTGGAGACCCATTGTTCAAGGTCTTACAAGACTCGTTAGGTGTTTTAGATAAGACTTGACATTCTGTCCTGAGAGTTTTTGAGCAACACTTCTAGCGCGCTAGCCTTTAATTTCAACCTGAGGATAGCTGCGGAGGACAAAACCTATCCAGTTTCAAGACAGCGAAATTATTCATGAGTACGATGATGAACTCCTTAATTACTACCGCGAAACATGGAGCAAGTGGATTGTCTTTACAGCGGCCATAACAATAGCAATGATCCTGTAAACCAAAGCGCGTTACAAATTATAATCTGTTTTTCTTTTCCCTCCATCAGTTACAAAATTGGACAGAGAAAAACACTCTGTATTTCCTTCTTTCTTTTGAAATCTCAAAATTTCATTAAGAGAAGACTTCAAATCAAAGTACAGCTCAAGAGAAGAGGCTTTTCCTGTAGCATACGAGGCATCGCTCCAGAACAGAAGTTCACTCAACACCCTAAAATCTTGGAAATCATTTTTCATTTATCAAAAATGAAGAATGGTAGAGCTATGGTGGAACTTCCTGAAATCAGTTTTAATCAGCTTGCCTTTAACACGGTTGAAGGGAATCTCTATCACGAACTCTACATAGATCTGTGGTTCGTTTATACGGCGATAAATATCCGTTCTTAATTCTAAGACTCCGTTTGTTTGTAGGAAAGTTGTTTTTTTTTTTAAAGTGAATTCTAAGAAAAGTGAATTCCAAAAAAGTATTTTTGATGTTTGGCAGTGTTATGGAAAATGAACTGGAAAACATTTTCCAGTGTTTGTTTATGTTATGTAAAATGAACTGGAAAATAATTTATTAATGAATTAATTTTTTTTTTTCAAGTTTATCAAAATATATATAAATATTTAATCACTTAAAATGAAATCTAAAAAGTATAATGATGAATTTTTTTTATTATATCCTATATTCATACATAGCTTATTTTTATAAAATATAAACTATATATGTCATATCATATTATAGAGAAATAAGCTTGTGAAATATTTTTTAAGTAAAACCTATTAATATATTTGTTTTTCAATTTTAAAAGCTTAAAATAAGTTTTTTTTTTTTTTCATATGAAGAAAGCCAAATTTGTTTATGTTAAGAATTATATATTTGGATTTTTTTTTTTTCGGTATGAAGTATTTTTTAAAAGATAAATAGATACAAAAATATTTTTGATGGGTATTTTGGATAAATATTTTTTTTACGGGTAAAGGCAATTATCCCTTTAATATATATCAAATAAACATCAAGAAATAAATATAAATACATAACATCAAACATAGTCATGCATAAATATTACGTTTCGATGTCATATACATACATATTAGTTCAAATTACAAACATAAACATGCTAGACCGAGTTAAACAAGTAAACATACTTGTCAAATAACAAACAAAGTCTGAACCCAAATTTTGAACATGTTCAAACCATCTTAGCAAGCAGGCCTATAGTAGTGTTGGGTCATAAAGTTCTGAACCCAAATTTTCCTCAAATTAGCATTTTTTTGTCATAAATGTTTTTGCCAACATTTCATTTTGGACCAAATGATCAAATGCATCCCCAAGAGTTATCTCATCAAAGCCTTCAACTTTCATCACTTTCGCATACAACGCATTAACATCAAGTTGATTTTTGCTGAGACTTTGAATTGCAAATGCTACATCTCCAATATGTTTAGACAACTTTTCAGCACCATTATCTTCATATATGCGATTTCTCTTTCTATGTTGCCTCTTTTGTGTACTAGAGGAAGATGTCTCTTTTCCCTTTAAAGTTTCTTCATATTCCCCTTCATTTTCAATTGAAATTGATTGCTCTTCAATGTTCTCTTCCAAGTTGACATCAGCATATGATTTGGCATAATTTCTGGATGCCATGTCTTTTCCAACAACAATTGTCATTATCTCGTACATATCAAGTTTTTTGTTGAGATACTTGTCATGATTGGGATGTGCCTGTTCATAAAGTATAGAATATGCAATTTTTTAGTTCATTGTATAACATTTTAGAAACAAAAGTAAATATAAAAATTACAAAGAGTATAATATTTATCATACATTTACTTCTTCATTATATACATCTTTTAAAATTGTAATCATCTTCAAACAATCATCCCAGCCAAAACCACTTTTATTTTTAAGCTTGGTTATTATTCCCCATTCTTTTTTCACAGTCTTGAGATGATTGTCCACATGTTTAGGCTCGCATTGCACATTGAACTTTTGACTGATTTTTGTAGCCACCTTAACAAAAGATTCTGCTTTAAAGGTGGAAGAAGGTTTGCTTCCTTTAAGTGCCTCCTCAGCTAATATCTCAAGCAACATGTGAGACATAGGCTTAGACCATGTGAAGTGGTCTACAAAAAAGAAATTACAAATTTATACAAAATAAAATCATACAATATTTCAATTTAATAAATTTCATATAAAAACTATAATTAATAATTAAAAGAGAAATTATAATAAAAGTCAACATCTACTCCAAATACATAACAAATATAATACAAACTCAAGCAAGACATAATAAAAACAAACACATATAATTAACACTCAATTACTAGTTTCTTTAAGTGTTATAATCATTCCACATGGTTGAGGCAATCATTTCTCTTTTTGTTATCCACTCCCTATTCTCTTCCCTTTCCTCCCGTTGACTTAAGTTGATTGTTCGTCTAATTGGTTCACTATCCGAACATATTTCTTCCATAAGAAAGTCATAAGGATCAACCCCCATTATGTGATTATGAATAATAAAACATGCAAGCACAACATCTACTTGTGTTTCATAAGACCAAAAAGATTTTCCATCAATTGATCTAAAACAACTCTTCAAAATACCAAACCCTCGCTCAATCGCAGTTCTCAATGAAGAGTGTCGAAGATTAAATAGCTCCTTTTGATTTTCTGGTGAACATTCTGTAAACTCATTCAAGTGATATCGACCTCCATGAAAAGGAGAAATGATTCCTTTTCGAATACCGTAACTAGCATCACCAAGATAATATTTCCCTACAAATTAAAAAAAAAAACCCTATTACTATCTTTATATAATAAGACATTTTATATGTTTATTGCATATAATACATACTTTATTATATACCTTCTGGAATTTTTAAATAATTAGATCTTGATAATGCATCACCTAAAACCCGTGAATCATGGGCACTTCCTTCCCAGCTAGCTAAAACATATATAAACTTCAAATCAAAAGTTATAGCTGCTAAAACATTTTGTGTTGTTCCTTCTTTTCATCCTCGAAACTTTCCTTGAATCTCAACAGGAACATTTGCAGGAACATGGGTACCATCAATTGCTCCCACACAATCCTATATAAACATGAAAAAATAATTTATAACCTTTTCTTCTGAATGCAATTAATTAATTCATAAAAATATTGTTATTGTTTTCATACCTTAAAATAAGGATAGAATCTTCTATTATTCATTATCTCTGCTGGAACTATATCCTCTTGATTTTTAATAAGGTGTTTGTATAACTTTAGAATTGTCTTTAAAACAATTCTAAAGTAACGATGGATAGTTTCAACAGACCTATAGTATATACCACTAATAACCTGAAATCTTTGGTTTTGGCCTACAATTTGTAAGAACACAATTACTTACTCCCTAATAGACACATTTTGAGTTGATCGTAATAGGTTACGACTTGTGAGAACATCACACAATCTATATAATACAACAGGTTTCATACGAATCTGTTCAATGCAATGTCAATCACCTCGATTCAAAATGCTGTCAATATAGAATTCTCGTTAAGCAATTGCATTTATACGTGGTTTTCTTGGTATATAAATTCTATTTCTTTCTTCTTCAATAATAGCTACCTCTGTAGCTATCACAGTTACAACTGCTCTCATGCATGCTACATTAATTATTTTACTATCCATAACATGAAAGTGTAGTTTTCTGATAACAAAACCTAAAAATGTAGGAAAATAAATATTAAAAAAAGCATATAAAATACTTAAACAATCAATACAATAAATTATGATCAAAGAAGCTGACAATATACAATTCATAAGTTCACAATGATCAATAAGATCAATTATTTTAATTCTTAAAAATAATGTCATTATCGAATAATTAAATAAACATAAGTTTCGAAAATCACCTCGTATGCGGCAACACAACACACGATCGAGTTCATGGCTAGGTTCAATTCTATTCTATTTTGATTTGTTAGTTATAACCATGGAGATGGTTGAGTTTAAGCAATAATAGGTAGGCAAGGCTAGTCTATAATATTTGTAAGATAAAAAAACTAATCAACCCAATCATCAGTTACAAATTAGGGAGATTTTATTGTTAATCTCTATTTTTAGAGGAACAATACCTACTTAGAGTTGTATTGCATTATATTTCATTATGTTACTAAACACATAATTTATAACTGAAATTATAAATATAGTATAATTAGTTCTCATGATCTATGTCGCGTTCTACTACAACCACATGAACAAACTACAACAGCCTATACATTTGCTTTATAAAAAAACCCCATTGTTCCCAGCTCTTGCATTGCAAATCTCTAACTCTCTCCCATAACTTAATTAGTACATCATCATTCGGTTTCTCACAAATTCCCTCATTCCCCTCTAATTCCTAGTTCATTCGGTTTCTCAGATTCCCCTTCATTCCCCTCTCATTCCACTGTCATTTCCCCTCTCATTCGGTTTCCCCTCATTCGGTTTCCCCTCATTTCCCCTCTCATTCCCAGTTCATTCGGTTTCCCCTCATTTCCCGAAAAATTGTGTTTTTTATGGCTTGCTTGTGATAAATTTGGTTGGGTTTTTCTGTGAGCTTGTTTGAATGTGACAAGGAGATGAAGAAGAAAATTAGGTATGGAAAAAAAATTGACAGGCAGCTTCCCCAACCATGACGGATTGTTTGCGCAGCAAATACAAATACAGAGAAATTGTTTTTTTTCGGAACAAACAACAAATTAAACAATATCAAGGTTTTTTTGTTATAATTCTTACATATCTAAAAAATACGAAGAAGATAAAAAAACATAAAGAGAAATAATAGAGAAATTTGAGGGAAAAAATACCTGAAATGCAAGTGTGATACTCCATATCTTCTTTGCTTTTCAACTGTTTTCGGACACAAAGAGGGGAAGATGTGTTTTATCAATAAAGGAAAGTGTTTTCCTTTTGACAAGGAAAGGAAAACACTTTCCTGCGGGTAAAAGCAATTTCTTTGTTGACCGGAATTAACTTTCCTTTGACTAACTTTCCGGATGGTTGCCAAACATGGAAAAATGAGGAAACCGAATTCCTGGAATTCAGTTTCCTTGAAACAAACAAGACATAAATAAAATTGAGATTTCTCTCATGTTTAAACGGAGCTCAAGGATGTCGTGGATTAAAAATATTTTTGAAATAAACATTCACAGGAAACAGGCATTTTAAATTAATTAATCCTGACTAAAACTAAGAACATAAACCCCAATAGTACCCAGCCTGTTTTAAAAAATTCAAGAAAACATTAAGAAAGCGCATGAGATCTCTTTCTTTCTTTCTTTACTCAAAACACATTATGTGATCTCTCTATATTTGTAGAATTAGCGCTCCACTACTATTTACTAACAAGCTAAAAAATAATTGGGATGATTTATTTGTTCACTGCACTGTTAATGTGAACAGAGCAATTTTTTCCTCTTACTATTCATATGAATACGGAAATTTTTATTTTAGTTCCTTTCTTTCTGGTCAATGCATTTTTCCCATTTTTCTTTTCAATTTCCATTGCACTGTTAAAAAAAAAATGGGACAGTTTAACTATTCATTGCACTGTTGATGCAGTCGGGATTTATGAAAACTAGAGGTTTTGAGTATTTAAATAAGAATTTATCATAAACAAATTATGTAGACAGCTTAATAGATATTATTATGAACCAATGAAATACATCTGGATCCAATAGAAGATTTAGTTATATTCGATAAGAATAGTGGCTAAAAAAGACTTTAACATACGATCCAATTATTTTAATCAGGCTTAAATATTTACAAAAGTTTTTCGAGCACACCTCAATAAAGGACTGATTTATTCGTTCTTTAGTTGTCTAGGAATTTTGAAATTAGGCTAAAAATATCTTGTTTGAGCCAATTTTATTATTCTTCTTAACTTATTGTGTTGTTTTGGATATTATATAATTTTCCTTTATACTTTTGGATTCTAATTTTTTTGTAGCAGAGATAGGTTTTTTGAGACATATTTAAAGAACTTGTAAACCTCTTTAAGAGGCAAATATTATTAGACTTATTTTCATAATAAAATTGTAAATTTAGGGTTTATATCTATAACCCTTTTCACTCATCAAAATTTGTCTTTCGTGATTGTATGATGTCCGTTCTAGCTTTGTTTGTTTCATAATAAAACTGTGAAATTAGATTTCTTGAGAAAAAGGAGTTATTTTAATTTGTTTCAGTCTTAGAATATATTAGTAACATAAAGAGTAAAAAAAGAGAGGAAAAGAATGTTCAAAAATCATTTTTATATTTTTCTTGCTTTTTAAGTCATATGCACGTATTTGGATATGTTGATAAGGTTGTTGCTTTTGGTGTTGAAATCATTTTTGCAAGAGCCGAAGAAAGGTGAGACGAGAGGAAAAAGACATAGCAAATATATTTAAGTGAAAAACATATATTTGAGTGAAACACGAGATAAGTGTAAACATATGATGGAGTGAGATACTAAAAACATGTGAGGGAGTGAAAAACATATATATTTGCCATTTATAAAGATACTAAAAAACTCTTGTTTGTCCCCTCTAACTAAGTTCTTCCACACTATTAGTATTTGCCATCACTATTTCCACTACTATTGATATTAAAGATGTCTCATCGCTAATAATTGTTGCTATTGATCATAAGAATGCTTCTTTTTTTTTGTTAAGCAAAATAGGTCCATTTCATCACAACTAGATATATTCTTTAATCTTGTTATTGTATCTCCTTATATTTCTAAAGAAGAACCTTATAAAACTCATATGTTAGCAACTAATTTTTCTAAAATTAACATGGATGCAAACCCTGAAGTAGCACCTATTGATCCTTATTTGCCAGCGATGTTTTTATAAAAGAGGTATTTGTTATATAAAGTGACAATAATGCAGTATTAGAATCGATACTTTTTATTAAAGATGAAGGTTAGCTTTATACAGCCTTACATAATCTCAGCAAAGGAGATATTCACGTAGAAAATCATGCAAAATATAAACTAATAATCCCATGGACTAGGACTTATTAAACTAAATGCAAATCCTAACTACTTCCTTAACGGAATCCTAAACTTTCTCTTCGTACCCTCCCTTAAACTAGTTCCCAGATGTTACTAGTTTATTCAGGAATTTGAGAGACTCCCAACTGAGTCCTAAATTCTGTAATGCAACTAATGGGAGAGGTTTTGTCATTACATTTGCGAGTTGTTCTTGTGTTCCACAGTAGACTAATTCAACTGCTCCTTCTCGTGTAAGATCATGAAGAAAATGGAATCGCACATCAATGTGCTTGCTGTAACCATGTAACACAGGGTTTTTTGACAACTTAATTATGGAATTGTTATCACAGAAAATTATAGTGCCCTTGCTTTCCTTTAGACTTAGTTTCTTAAGTATTCTTTGCATCCAAACAGCTTGCAAAGCACAAGCAGCTGCAACCACAAACTCTGCTTCAATGGTTGAAAGTGTGACTAAAGGTTGTTTTCTTAAAGACCAGGCAACAGCTCCAGATCTCATCATGAAGGCATACCCATATGTGCTTTTCCTGTCTTCTAGATCACGTGCATAGTCATTGTCAGTGTATCCAATTAATCCTTCATGCCCTCCCTTCTTGTGGAAGATCCCAAGTTCAGTAGTTCCTCTTAAGTAGCGCAGAATTCTCTCGGCAGCCAATAAATGTAACTTAGTTGGTTTAGCCATGTATCTGCTAATTAAACAAACTACAAATATTAAATCTTGTCTTGTAGCTATTAAATATATGAGACAGCCCACCATTTGTTTAAATAAAGTTTCATCAACGCAAGCTCCATTCTCATCATTGTAAAGTTTACATCCTAAGGCAATTAGATTATGGACTAAGTTGTTGTTTTCCATCTTAAATCTCTTTAATACCTTTGAAGCATATCTTCATTGGCAAATGTAAATGCCTTTAGGTCTCTGTAGAACTTTGATGCTAAGAAAGAAACGCATTCTTCCTAGATCAGTCATGTCAAACTCCCTCAACATGGATGTCTTAAACTCAACAAACATCAATTCATTATTGTCAGTAAATATTAAATCATCTATATATAAGCTGACAATAAGAATATTACCTTCCCTGTCAGTTTTAATGAACAAAGTATACTCACTATAACACTTCTCAAACCCTTCATTTATAAAATGTGCTTCAACATAGCTTAACCAAGCTCGTGGAGCTTGTTTCAGTCCATAAAGAGCTTTTTTCAGTTTGTATACCTGCTGTGGATTCTGCTTTTTCTCATATCCTTTCAGTTGTTCTACGTAGACTTCTTCATTAAGTTCTCCATGCAAGAAAGCATATTTGACATCAAGCTAATATAATATCCATCCTTTATGAACTGTTAAGGCCACAATCATTCTCACCGTATCCATTCTTGCAACCGGTGCAAATACTTTTATATAGTCTATCCTTTGTTGCTGCACATACTCTTTGGCCACCAATCATGCCTTGAACTTGTCTACTTCTCCATCCTCTTTTAGTTTGGTCTTATAAACCCATTATACTCTAATTTTCTTTGCACTGGCTGGCAGATCAGTAAGTTCCCAAGTGTTGTTCCTCTTTATGGCCTTGATTTCAATATCCATTGTGTCCTCCAATGTTCATATTTTACCGCGTCTTCAAATTGTACTGGATCTATTGAAGTAAATAAAATCAAGTTAACATTTGCATCTTCTTCCTCTGAAAGTTCCCCAATTACATAATCTCTTATCCATCTTGAAGGTCCTTTAACTCTTCTTTCATGAAAAAATTGATGATTCTCCCTTGTTCTCACCATGTTGAGAACTACCACCATAATAACTTGGCGATGTCCTACTATTCTCACCAGGTTGAGGACTGCCAAGAAGATTTTCATGAAAACTTGATGATTCTCCTCGATTCTCACCAGGCTAAAGACTAGCAGTTAAGTCTTCATTTGTATATACTCTATTTTCTAATTCTTCAGGAATGTCTTCCTCATTCATGGATGTTCCAGTATCACCTTCATCTCCATATTTTAGATCAACCACCAGTTATTCATTATAGCTTTGGTCTCAGTCCCAAGATTTTTCTTCATCAAATACTACATCCCTGTTGATTATAATCTTCTTCTCAATTGGATCATAAAGTATGTAAGCCTTAGATTCTTCACTAAGTCCTAGTAGCATGCAAGGAATGCTTTTGGCATCGAGCTTTGTCCTTCGTACATTAGGAATATATACATGAGCCATGCATCCAAAGATCCTAAAGTGTTCAACTGAAGGTTTGATGCCACTCCAAGCTTCTTCACATGTGTGATTTTGAACTGCCAAAGTAGGACTTCGATTGAGAACATATATTGTCCAATTTACTGCCTCTGGCCAGAGATTCTTAGGAATTCTCCTTTCAGTTAGCATGCAACGAACCATATTCATTGTTGTTCTGTTTTTTTTCTTTCAGCTACTCCATTCTGTTGTGGAGTATATGCTGCTGTCAACTGCCACTTGATACCATGCTCAATGCAATACTCATTGAATTCAAGGGATGTGAATTCCCCTCATCAATATGTTCTTAAGCCTTTTATATAGCCCTCTATTTCTTTTTCAATGTAATTCTTAAAACATTTGAACATATATAATGCTTCAGATTTCTCTACTAAGAAATAAGTCCATGCTTTTCTAGAAAAGTCATCAATAAAGCATATAATGTACCTCTTTTTGCTATTAGAAATAAGAGATATTGGTTCGCAGAGATCTGCATGGATCAGCTAAAGCTTCTTTGTGGCTCTCTAATTGTTGTGCTTTGGAATGAGATCTCTATGCTGCTTCCCAATCATGCAGGTAGCGTATACTGTTGATGGAATCTTGAACTGAGTTATCCCATGCACCATGTTCTTTGCTTGAAGAGTCCTCAATACTTAGTAGCTTAAATGTCCATATTGACAGTGCCACAAATGTGCTAAATCTAGTGTTGAGTTATAAAGGCAGGTTGGTTTCTGATGTAGTGAATTTGTTAACAGCATAAACATCCTATTTGTTGTCATTTTAGTATGTATAATAAGCCCTTTTTCTCCGGATGATAGATGTTCATATATCCATGTTGAATGAGGATTGTCAACCCTTTGTCTTGAAGTTAACTAATGCTAAGAAGATTAGTCTTCAAATCAGGGACAAAAAATATGTCACTAACAACATGTGTAAGACCATTCACTTTCAATTTCAAGTTGCCTTTTCCCAACACATCCATTCTTGTGTTATTTCCCAGCTTCACCTTCTGTTTGAAGTTCTCATTTATCACATGGAATAGGCTCTTATCACCACACATGTGGTTACTGCACCTAAAGTTTAAAAACTAGACATCTTCCCTTCAAGCATGATTCATATCCACATATGACATGAGTAGCATTTTTTCTTCTTCTTCTCTAGTTCAGCGTAGTTAGCTTCTTTATCCCATCTTGGACACTCATATTGAAAGTGTCCAAACTTATGGTACTTAAAACACTCCATTGTTGCTTTGTTGTTGTAAAACTGACTACTTATCCCTCTGCTTCTACCTCTGTATGCACCTCGCCCTCATCTTTTCGCATTGAATCTATCTTCAGAATTGGTGATCTTAAGTGCTTATTCTTCTCCTGTGTGATGCTGGAATTTCTGCTCATGAACAATCAAGGAACTTTGGAGTTTATTAATTGAGAGTTGATCAATATCTTTGTATTCTTCAATTAAACAGACAATATAATTAAACTTCTCACTCAATGATATGAGAATTTTCTCCACCACTGTAACATCTATCATTCGCTCTCCATATGTTCTCATTTTGTTAGCAACTGTCAGTACTCTTGAGAAATACTTAGACTCCTTTACCAGCTTTCATCTCTAAGGTTTCAAACTCTCTACAGAGAGCTTGCAGATGTGATCTTTTGACTCTAGCACTTTCTTTATACTTCTTTTTCATTGATTCCCAGATTTGTTTGGAAGTATCCTTTACAAGGATGGTTTCCAATATCGTCTGATCTATAGCTTGAAAAATATAATTTTTCACCTTCATGTCTTTCAGCTTTAACTCATCAATCCTTTTTCATTGCATTTATGTCTACTCTATGCCATTTTCAGCCTCAACATAGCCATTTTCTATCAACCCTCAATATTCCTTAGAGCGTAAGAAATTCTCCATCAATATGCTCTAGTGGTCATAATGGCCATCAAAATGAGGAATGATTGGCTGCACAAAATTTCTTTCCGGTGTCATATTTCTTTGCTGCTGCAAATGAGACTCAAATACTCCTGCTTTGATTTAAATAGAAAGGCTCTGATACCACAATGTTATAGAAAGTGACAATAATGCAAGATCAAAATCGATAGTTTTTATTGAAGAAGAAGGTTGTTTTTATACAACCTTATATAATCTCAACAGAGGAGATATTCACATAAACAATAATGCAAGATCAAAATCGATAGTTTTTATTGAAGAAGAAGGTTGTCTTTATACAGCCTTATATAATCTCAGCAGAGGAGATATTCACGTAGAAAATCATGCAAAATATAAACTAGCAATCCTATGGACTAAGACTTATTATACTGAATGCAAATCCTAACTACTTCCTTAACAGAAGCCTAAACTTTCTCTTCAGTATTATAGGGAGGGTACAGAAACTAGTTGAAGCATAGGCTAATTTTAAGAATAATTCTTATAAAGGCTCATCCTTATTAGGGTAATCTCATTATATGGATGAATATCTTATCTCTCATATCTTATGAAACTATATGAGGGGTTTTTAATATGGAAGCATATTCTGAAGAAAATTTTTTAAAAAATGAAATTTATTAAGGGCCTCTAAAGAAATCTTAAAATTGCTAAAATAAGAGTGAACATCTTCAATGACCAAATCATTGTGGATTGTATTCAATAACTCCTAAACAACATATTATTCCAAGTTTTATAGGTACAATTAGCCAAAAAAACATGTGATACCCTTACACAACTTTAAGATTTCCTTGGTCTTATAATAACAATAGGAATAGTTGTATTAAAGGTGCAAATAAACTATAAGGTTACTTAAAATTTAATATATATTGCTATTAAAAAAGATATGATAGTAAAAAGACTTGAATTAACATATAGTCATATAAACTTGAATTTATTAAACTAAAAAAGAGGTAAACTTGAATAAAAACATTCATTACTAAATCCAAAGCTTTTATAATTATGATAGAAGTAAAGGCTATGATTGGTATAAAATAGTTATACATCTTCAATCATTAAAAGACAATGCACTAGTTAGCCTAAAGCAAAAACAAGCATTAAAGAAAAAATTCATGGTCCGATTTCTAGGGTTTAAAAAATCATTTTCTCAATTTTTAACTAAAAATACACCTTAAATACATGAAAAAACACATTTCTATCCTCATACCAGCCTTTAATCATTCAAAAAAATAAAAAAATCAGCATAAATAAAAAAGATTATTGAGTACTGATTTTTTTTTTTTAACAATATAAAGACTTGAAAGCAATTTAATAAAACTCCTCTCACCAAATAAAACTTATTAACATTATAATCAAATTATTTTGTTACCAAAATATATCCAACCAACTATTTTTTCTTTCCTCAAATTTTTGGTCTCTATCATCTCTTAAACTCAATGAATGAAAGCTGCACAAAATAAAATTTTGCATTAAAAATTAAAATGCTTAAGCTTACTGGGAAAAAAATAGCAGTCAACAAAAGAGCACTTTTTAGCCTGAATTTCATAAACGCCACATTGATTGTTTTTGGTTCTCCTGCTGTTTTTATCTTTTACTTGTCTTTATAATACAAATTAAAACTGTCATTAAATTGGCATTTAATCAAGTTTAGAAATCTAATTCACACCTTTAATCCTCAAGAACATTCAATTCGAAGAGATCGTCCAAAAAAATAAATAAACATGAAAGGATACAATCGGTAAAAAACAAAAGGATAACTGAACAAAAAGAAAAAACCTATTGAAATCAATGAGAAAACATGCACCGTGCTTGTCATATACAGTAGAACAACCACACGATTTAGTTTTTCTTGTAATTGTAATTGTAATTGTAATTGTTATGCTATGCATTTCACAAACCTTGGAAATGTATGAAAATCTGTATATACAAATGAAGCAAGCTATAAAATTGGAGCAAACATGGTGGCATTAGAACACCATAAGAAGAAGCTGAACTGCTCCAACGTCATCTGACTGGCTTGTCTGACACAGGCATACAATGTCATTGGCCTTCAGAAAGGTTGAGGGGAGTTAAGATGTGTTGACGTGTCAAAAATCATAATCTATGTCTGATATGTTTTGGGAGACAGAGAGCTTAACCAGCTTTCCTTGCTCATCATATCGATCAAGGTTTTCACATGGAGCAGGGAAGATCGTCCCTATAACACGACCTTGAACAAAGGCGCACTGGAAAATATGCTTTTTTTTGTAAGTTAACCCCACCGACATATCTTGAAAAGTCACATTCCTAACTGGGATTTCTTCACTCCCATGCATGCGAACAGGCACACGAACTCCTTGGCCATGGATTCCACTGAAACTTATGTCCTGGAGTGTTGGAACAGCCTTTGGATCATAACCCTCATCAGGATGTTCATTGTAGTCTGTCTTGATAACAATTCCAACTCTTACATCGTCAAATGTCAGGTTCCTGTAGGTTATATTTCGAACATATGCACCTCTTCCAGGGGCAGTCTTGATCCGAACTGCACGCCTTGAGCTCCACACAAGGAGATTCTCCACGGTAACACTTGATACCCCACCTGACATCTCACTGCCAATTGATATGCCGGCACTAATACAAAATTCAGCCAGGGTGGATCTCAGTTGCCATCTAAAGAAAAACACATGCATTTATGGCAAACTAAGACAGCTAAATGGTGCCGAGAACCTAATAAATGATAATATGATACCAGTAATTGTGATAAAAGCCTAAATGCACAAGTCAGCTAGGGTCCAAAATCATTCAAACTGCATGTTGCCTAGCAACCACGACTGAGTTTAGTATCCTGCTTCATAGCAGTTTCTTGAGTGAAGTTTTAACATGGCTGAAAGCCACAAAGGTTAAATCTACAACACAACGGTTCATTCAAGAATCTACAACACAACAGTTCCTTCAAGATTACCAGATAGGCAATTGCATTAAGGAATCATCAGTTGCTTTCCTACATAGAAACAAAAAAATTCATGGTTCCCTTGCATCAACTTGCTGAAAACAAAGTAGTAATAGCACCTCAAATCATATTTCTTTTTTAATGGAAATGGTCCTTGTTTGCTTGTGGTAACCTCCTTCCATTGAAATGTTCAAAACTATGGTTAAGTAAAACCTTGGGTGAAAATTCTTTGTTTTTGTGCCCTTCTCTCTCTTTTTAATTTAAAATTAATTTATTCTTGTTTATTCTTCCATTTCTATTTTAAACCAAAAAAGCATGCTATTATTATTATTATTATTGTAATCACATTTAATTTAAAAAAAAATTTATATATATTAGGGTCCACCATTATGCATAATTTTTTCAACTCTTACTAAACATCATTAAAACATGTTTTAATAATTTTTACACCCTTCACATTTTCCCCTTAAATTTTACTCCTTTAACATTTTGCTTCCAAATTTTTCACCTTATACCAAATGCAACCTAAGTAGTAAAGTTCCAAAGAAAAGCAAATTTATCGATTTACATATAATATTTGTAAACAAAAAAAGTACAATTTAGAATAACTCATGCGCCTCCGCTTGTGCACATTTCCTCTATAATATTCTAATCAAATGGGTGAAATTATATATATAAATATCCTCCACAAACTGGCCTTGTATTTACACATTCAAATGTTCTAATCATTCAAGGGCAGATGCCTAGAGAAGACATGGTAGAATAATGTTTGGGCCCAAAGATTTGTAGAAGATATACAAGGATGCTAGTTCTAGAGCTTACGAGAACAAGAATAGAAAAGATATGCATCAAGTCAGAAGCAAATTATTAAGATATTTTACCTGACCATAGAGCGAACTACAAGATTACGGATGAGAATATTCGTTGAAGGTCGTCCATATGCAATTCCATACTGATCCCATCCACTCTTTATTGCAATTGCATCATCCCCCACACTTATGTAACAGTCTTCAATTACCATATCCTCACATGAATCTATTTATCCCAAAAAAATTTAAGTTCACATTATTCCGTATGGCAAGAACAAATTGTGAACAATCTTCAAAACTGCATTTCAGTTGAACAAAAAAGAAAAAAACTTTGCTAAAGATGTTTTGATGGCACAACCTACATGATTTCAAGGGGTTTGAAGTTTAGCCAGTCAATATGAGATAAAGTACTCCAAGTTACTAACATGCAGGGTTATATCATAGTCCTACATCAATAAAGAAAAAAAGATGACAAAAAAAACAAAGAAAATTAACTATTACAATGGTAAATGGGGCTCCAGCTCACTTGCACACAAGAAAGAAGTCAGTTTGAGAGAAATAAAAAGTAAAAGGTAGAATGATATTGAGATCCGAAGTTTAGTATCAAAGTTCAAAAAAATTCACTCCATGCAATCAGTCTCGCTGTTACCTCAATATCTGAAATGTATTATTGATTATCATCCAAGATCAGCTTGTTAGTGAGTTGAAAAACACGGGCACACAAAGAACAACCCTCTTCAATGGACCATTTTTCCAACATCCAACCTTAACACTAATTGTTTCCTACCCCTTTTTCCAACCTAAGCCCTTTCATTTCATTGATATATAATAATTAAAACTCAGCAGTGCATCTCATCCAAGGTGCAAAATATTAGTAAGGAGGCTGATCATCTCTAGAGGTTAAGTTGACATCAAAGGTAGGGTCAGTTTGTGGAAAACAAATTACAGTAGCGGAAAACTACAATTATCAGAAATATTTACCAGGATCAATTCCATCAGTATTTGGGGCTTCAAAAATGGGAGCCAGAATTGTAACATTCCTAATTGTTACATTCTTGCAGTCATATGGATGAAGTGTCCAAAATGGGGAATTGCGTAGTGTTATGTTCATAAACACAATGTCACTTGACCACATTATCTGCACAAGGGGACCCCTAGTGTGGTTGAGAAGCTTTTGGCGATACTTCTTCCACCATGTTTGACCCTGTCCATCTATGGTACCATTGTGTCCTGTTGATCAGCAGAAATGTTTGATGAGGACCATTCCCGGTCAAGGAAAAAACAATTTCAAATAATAAATGTTGATGAACTCAATGTTCACTATGATAACAACAAAGCTAGAAACTACCTTCTGGATCAACTTATGTGAAGTGTTCAAACTGGAACTAATAGTATGCATGATTTCATATAATTGGTTGCTACCAGACAATCATATTAACTGTTCCTACAGTGGTGCCATCAGTTTGATTTGGGGCTTTGTATATTGCATCTCATTCAAGATATGACAAAATTGCTTGAATAGTAAGAATTAATAATTTCATCTACAGCGATATGATTAAGTGGAATTACAAGGGAAACAATTAAGTTGAAGGTCTTTATTTGCTACATCTTACTTTGTGGAGGAATTTTTTAGGCACCAAACATAGGCATGGAATAAATGGAGACAAATTTATCTAACATCCAAGGGACTGTTCTATCCAAATTATCTTGTAGCTTAAAGTAACTGAGAATTCTACATAGAGAAATGCTACTGTGAGGAAAAAGAGAGACCCACTATTATTTTGTACAAGACACTTCTGGGTGGAAAAGCTGTGGAAAAGCTATATGGAAAAGCAGCATAATCAATGACATTATGTGATGATGCCCAGATAATGCAGGAAATGGTCATAGCATGCATCATCTCTGCTTAAATATTGACTCAAAATGACCAATAGTCAGTTAATATGATTGGTCAATAGTCGGATCCACAACAATTAATTATCTACCCTGTTGATTGTTTGTACATTTTGTACTCTCCATTTTTATTTTAATTGCTTCACTTTGTTTTTTTCTGTAACATTTTGTAGGCCCATCTCCATGATCACTCTTTATATCTGTGCATCTGATATTCATTGCATGAGTAGTTCCACATTCAAAGTTAAAAGCCAGAACTAAGGTCTGAGCATACTTTGGATAGAAGTTGAAACAACTGACCTGTTATAACAATATCTCTGAGGTTTTGACCGTGGATTAAACTTCCATACCGAGGTCCAGGATGCTCTCTCCCATACCCATATGAAGGCAATGGAGGCATTAAAGGCCAATACTTCTCATCCTGTCAAATATCAGAAAAGGGGACGCGTCTAAAATAAGCCATAACTTTAAATCACTAAAAATGAAATAAAATGACTGAAAGTTCTAAAACTAAGGGCCTGTTTGCCTGCACTGTGAAAACTGCAGTTCAAGCCAAAAAGAATAAAAAATGATGCTTGAAGTTTGAAATGCAGCAAACCACGTAGACAAACAGGCACTAAATGAACTAGTTAAATACGCAACTTCTGATAAAAACTATAACGGTTTGCCTAATTTTCCAACTATTTGGGAGACCAACTATTGGCAAGCTGTCAAATTGATAGTGCAGACCATCTGGCAATAGCTTCAATAACTTCACAGTACCTGTTCATGGCTGATCTGAATTCTGAAAAAGGAATTTAAAGGTCATATTTGCAACCTATTGTCTTCCCAAGGACGATAAGCTTCAATGACAAACTTAGGGATATGGCTATGCATTGTCACAATAATTATAGAACTTGCTAAATATACTCTCTTCATCCCACTCCAAACAGATGTTTAGACAACAAGGCGTAACATCCTCTCCCTCAGCCCACCCATCAGTAGTGTAAACGAGATTCAATTCCAAGTCTTTTCTACAACACCAACCCATTTTCATAGTGGTCAATTCTAATAGCTGGTTTGAAACAGTTAAAAGGTTAAGTTCTAATTATTTCTTTGACCCTATTACAAGTTTAGGTGCTTCATGATTCTTCACTCATGTATACGAGCAACCATAAATAAGAAAAAAAATCCCTCCAAGTATACAACTCAAACTAATCCACAGTCCTTCTACATAAATTCCATTCAACTATAAATAGAAATAGCACCCTCCAAAAGCTAATCATCACGGATTATAATACTTTAAACAACTACTCTTGAACAGTGTTAACCCTACTTAAACCACATTCGACAAGAAAACCTACTAATTAAACTTGAGTGTTTTATAAGACACCGCTAACCTATTATACGAATAAACCTTACAGAGAAAGTGGGAAAAACTTAAAATAGCCCCTTTTGGATATTAAACCACTCAACTCCCACAACCCCAGTCACCACCACAGCAATCTAACATTTCCTTGTATTTTGGTCTACAAATCTAAATCACCAGCTCTCATTTTTCTTTTTTAAATATGGAATCCCTTATTTACAAGCCCTAATATAGCTAGAAACCGAAAGATTTTCATCAACAGATAATAATTAAACTTTCCAAAAAAAAAAATTAAAAAAAGAAATGAGTAATGTGAGATTAAAAATTTATGGTTATGCAAATAAATTAAGAAGTTAGGGAGTGAGTAACCTGGATTCCAAGTATAACAGCATCCTCAGCAAGAAACAGAGTCATATGACTAGTCAAATTAAACGGTGCCGTTAACCATTTCCCAGGAGGCACATTAAGCTGGCCACCACCTCTCCTGGCCAATTTCGAAATTGCCGAAACTGCCCTCTCAAAAGCCTCGGTATTTAGAGTAACGCCATCACCGACGCCGCCAAAATCGGTCAAATTGAAAGCCACAGGACGCAGTTTGGGGATGGGGCGGACGGGTCCAAGCCAGAAAGCGGCAAAACCACCACGGACGGCATTGCGTTGCCATAGAAAGACGGAGGCGAAGGCAGCGATCCAAAGGAGAGTGAAGAGAATTTTGTGAGAAGACAAAAAAGCAGGAACGCAGCGTTTAAGGTCAAGCCTCTGGTAATTGAAACGACTGGTGAGTGGAGATGCAATAGTCTCTACCATGATGATGATTAATATTGGTAAATTGGAATAGCTATTGTGAAAGGAGGAAAGTGGAGATGGAAATGGAAATGGAAATGGAAGATTTTGCTGTGGTGCATGCTGAAGGATCTATAAGGTTTTTTTTGTTTTTTTAGGTGAGATGTTGTTAACTACCAAATAAGAAATAGAGTGTGTTGGAAGGGAAGGGAAGGGAAGGGAGGGCTTTTTGGGCTTTTAGTAAACACGCCCAGGTGGGCAGTAGAAAACGCAGTTCAATGCCATCAATCAATTTAATAGGTATATTACATTAAATTATCAATAAATCCCTAATTTCTTTTTATTTTAATACATCTACCTTGAATAAGAAATGGCACCTCTAACATTTTACACCCCTTCACTAATTAGCCCCAGAGACCACAAAACTTTCAACCTCTCAAACAACATTTTAATATCAAAAGCCAATACTAAACTCAAAAATTCAATTTCCTAGTTCTCAAATATTAAAATATTCAAAATCCAAGTCATAATTGGATTTAAAATGCATAAAATTAACTCGAATAGAGAAATTATCTTTAATTACAATTATACTTACAAAAGCAACTAAAAAACATTGTGGATTTCCCAAGAATAATGCCCTTTTTATTATGTATAACCATTCTTCTTATTTTATATTTTATCCTTTCGTGCTAACTTGTTTAGAATTTGAAAATAAGAAATTTTGTGTGTTAGCTAGCTATGGGATTCTTGAGATATCATAAAAAAGAACTTGGCTGTTTTTACATCTTTTTTGTGCTTAATTTGAAAAAAAAAAAAATCAAATTCAGTTTTGTTTCTTTAAAATTATTGATAACCCAAGGACCATACTTGACATTAGGTGTAAAACTGAGGGTTTGTTGACTGTTTAATGTGCACTTTTTTACTCTTTAGAATTGTTGTGTTTTTTATTTTCATTTCTTCAGTTTTTATAAATTTATTTTAGTTTAAAACTTTATTTTGTTTATTTTTTAGTCCCACGTTTTAAGGGAGAAGAAAGAAAATCATCAAAAAAACAGCAAATGATTAAAAAAAAAAAAAAAATGATAGTTGGCTTATTTTCAACCACAAAACAAGTTGTTCTTGGAGTTGACAGTTCCATTTAACGAGGGAAGTTCTATTCTGATATTTTTCACCCTTTATCTTACCCAAAAAAATCGTTTGGGTTTTCAATGATTTTTTTCCAACAATTTAATTTTGTATTTTTGGATCAATTTAAATGTGTTTGGAGTTGAGAGATTGATATTTAAATATTTTGATAGAGTTTACTAGGTGTTTCTAGATTATAAAAAAAAAAATTGAAAATTTAATTTTTTTAGGCTCAAAAATAAATTGAGAGATTTCCCAACCACCTTTTTATGTATACTTGCATGGTTATTTTTGTTTTATTTTTTAAATTTTATTCTATTGTTTTTCTTTGTATGTTTTATTTTTATTATCTTATAATTAAATAAAAAACTTTTATTAAAAAACCAAACCAGGTATTACTTATGTGACAATTTACCAGATTTGTTGGGTTTGATAAAAAAATCAATGTCATCTAAAATATTAAAAAAAAAAAAAACCATCCTAATAGAGGGACTCTAATCATGCTTCACGTATTAAAGTATATATATATATATATATATATATATATATATATATATAATGTGTGATAATCCATATATATATATATAAAAAAAAAAAAAAAAAGTTTACTAATGATTCTAACATAGTAAAGGGATGTCAGTGGAAGAAAAAAAAAAAGGACAAGGAGTTTTCATTCAAATAACCAATAATTCATAAAGTATTTGCATGAATTCACTTATTATTATTTTTTTTATATCCATAAATATTTTTAGAATACTTTTCGAGTATCAAAACTAAATTTACATTTCTAAACCAGTTAAAAGAAACCATACACATCCAAAATAAAGTTCATGAAAATTAAATTTATCACTAATAGTTTAATCTTAATACCTAAAGATAAATATATTGTAACGATTACTCCATGCTAACAAAATTTGGTTTCTTTTCTTTATTTTTAGTTCCTCGTAGAAGTGCTAACAAAAGCATCGTTTGCATCGAAGGAGACATGCATGATGATGCAACCAAGCGGGTATTACTGGTGGAGAGTTGCAATCAATTATGATCTGAGCACTAAAAATTGGAATTTCTTTCCTTTTCTTTTTGGTTCTTTAGACTAAATGTACATTGAACTACTTTTTAATAGACATGAATGGGTATTAAACGACATGATATTGAATTATTCATAGATAGGCTACCTACCCACCAAGAAAAAACCAATACAATTGATAGGTCACTTGGTTGCTTAGTTGGGAAGATGGCCACAACTCATAGAAAAAAAAAAGGAAAAAAGATGTACAAGTTAAGTAAATTGAACTTTGAATTAAGGGGATGATATTTGATAGGATGTTGTGAAATTGTTGTGCTATGATATAATTGGGTTGGAGTAATGATAGAATAACTCAAAATATCAAATAAAAGAAAAATAAATCTAGGTATTTTGACTACGGGTAGAACCGACCATTGTTGAAGGGATTAAAAAGTGATGAAAGCTCGGTCAAAGCTAAGAAGAAAAGGGTTTGAACTCAATTTATTTAAATTGACATGGTAATTGTGTAAGAATGTGTAGTTTTAAAAATAAAATTATTGACTAATGAATAAAATTATAAATTAAGTACAATGGAGCTCCATGGCTAGCTAAAAAGGAAAATAAATTGGAGTTTGATATAATTATGATAATGCTTGCGAAATTTAGTGAATATGTGTATACAATTGTTCAAGTGATAATTTAGAGGAGTTTATAATTTAATGATGATGAGTTCTTAATTAAATATGAGTTTTATCCTTTAATGTATTTTGGACAAGTAAAAAGTTCACCAGTATGTGAATTGGTATAATGAGTAAGTATTTTTTGGAAGAGTTTGAAATAAAATGTGAATTGAATTAGTTGGTTTTTAGGACATTGTGTTTTAGTGGTGTTATAAGATATGTCATAACCCATTTTTTAGTCATTCTCCAAATTCATCTTTTCTCTTCTAAAAAATCAAAAAAATATTCGAACTAAAAAATAAAAAAATCCAAAAAAATAATAACAATGAGAAGAGGATGTCAGAGCGCCCAGAAAATGGTTAGAAGTTGGTTGAGGAGGCTCAAAAATTCAAAAATTAAAATCTGACTGTATATTTTTTTTACAGATGAAGAGCTCTGTTGACAAAGAAAAATTCAATTTGAAGAAAAAAAAAATCCAAAATCAGATGTTTATGGACTCAATTAAATTTTATTGGAGGTTTGATTGAATTTATATAGGGTTTGATTACAAGAAAAAAATGATTTTTAAGTCAATTTAGGCTTTAATTGAAAAAAATTAAAGTTCTAGGCCAAAGTAGAATTTTTTAGAGTTGATTTGATCAAATCAAGGGCTTAATTGCATAGATATTGAAGTTTGATGGCTAATTAGGGACTTGATTGAAGAAATCCAAAACCAATGACCAAATTGGAAAAATGTGCCGAAATCCGGGGTTAAAATTGAAGTTCTTCATGGGTAAAATTGAACAAAATTAAAACTTTGAAGCCAATCAGGGGTGTAGATAGAAATAAATCACAAATTGAAGGACTAAATTGTAAGGCACTATTCATCTTCTTCTCCAGCGACGTTGGTTGGGTGGCCACCTTCCAAAGGCATTTGGCGCCTCGTTTCATCACCAAATTGGATGAAACATACACGCAAATGATCCTGTGATACCTGACTACATGCTAGTGTAAGCCGTTCGGGCTGATCGAGGCTGCAGAGGCGGTGGCACCGCCCTAAAGTAGCCAACCCGACCATCCATTTTTCCTGCAAAACTGACAGTTCATCATTGCTACTTTAAGCCAATGGTTGGGATGCTTTCGGGTCAAATCAAGGGCTAAGATTTTGCACCAAAAGAGACAAAGTGTCCCTCTTCCACCACCTATAAATAGATTTGATATTTATGCTCCAGGGGTGGGGAAATTTGGGTTCAAAAACAACCAAAGAACCAGCCTTTCTCCCTAGAATTTTTTCCTTTTCTGCCATCTGTCTCTTCACATTTTCTCTCCCTCCACCATTGGAAGCTGTGCCACCGTCATTTTGCGTTGTCACCAATAGCGCTGCCAACAATAGCTGCCACTAGCAGCAATAGAGGAGAAACCGAAACAAATTGGAGAAGGAGAAAGAACAAGAGAGAGAGCAGAAACAGAGGTCGATGAAAATGCAGAGAAAAAGAGACCACCGGCCACCCACAGCTCTCCCTAGTTTGCCACCGCCACCAGCACCGTGAGCTACCACCAGAACCTTCGCAGCTAGAACAAAACGGAAAAGACAAAGAGCCAAAGAACGAAAGGACAGAAAAACAGAACAAAGACAAGGAAGAAGATAAACACTGTAATAACTTTCTCTTCGCCGCTGGAAACACTTCATGCCACCATAACACAGCCGTTGTCCACCACGACAACAGCACCACCGCCGGGTAATTCTCTCCCCCTCATCTCTGTTTCTAGGTTTTCTTCTTGCATGTAGAACGTTCATTGTGCATATTCTGCAAGCAAGAAAATAATTACTCGGTTACTGTGCATAAGCACAGTAACTGGGTAATTACATTTGGTTGGTTACTGTGCCATGCATAGTAACCAGCCCGGGTTGGATCATGGTTACTGTGCATGGCACAGTAACCAGTCTGGTTTGGGTCATCAACCCATTCCACGCAGCTGGACTGAGTCCAACCCAATATAAGGTAGTTTGTGTTTTATTCGAGTCGGTCCCCGCCCAATTTTGTTTCGAGTCCGGCCCGTTCAAAAATTTAAAAAGAAAATACATTTAAAAAAAACATCCATGATTTTCTTGCATATTTTTCTATCCATTTTAATTAATATTGGTTCGTTTTTTATATACCGCAAAAACACCAATGCGATATTAAAATACTCGGTTTTCGTCAGAACCTTAAAAAAAAATGTTTTTTTGTTTTCATGCATACGGCCAAGTCTCTCAAAGCTAAAAATCATATTGTATTTTTATACAACAAAGAAAGCTTCAAAAAATATATATTATATTTTAGCATGCATTTTGGCTTTAATAACCAGTTTATTAAAGTCATGAGAACTTGACCAATATTTCAAAAAAACAAAAAAAAAATATTTTGTTTTGTTTTAATGTCTGGGATTACGAATTTATATGTAAAATGTATTCCCGATATTAAAAAGGTAGTTCTTTTATAGACATCAAACCGGTTAGGTTTTTACCCCATAAGATAAGAACCTCCTTATTAAGGAGGGCTTTTCTTGAACCATAGGCGGACCAACATGATAAGACCTTAGATTTTTTATCAGACAATAAAACAATGCAACTTACCTTAGGTAGGGTGTATTTGGGGTGCTAATACCTTCTCTTTACGCAATCAGTCTTCATACCTGATCTCTGAGACCAGTTAGGGTTCCTAGTAACCAAAAATTAGGTGGCAACTCCCATTCCATTTTTTTCACCGCTAAGAGACAAAGAATTCCTTGTCTCCCTACATTTACCAGAAATATATCCATACATTTGAGGGTGGACTATCACCGCGATGCCGCACATGTGCGACAAGATATATGGAATGTTAATGCTTGCTTTGAATGGTGAGAGGATGAATGAAAACGCTTAGTTGCAGTATAAACTCATATATTGAAAATTGGACAGTTTCGTCACCTAATTTCCAAAGAGGATTAGGACTTAAAAATGATAAAATTTGAGATAAGTCTCTCATAAAAGTTGTAGTTAAGGATATTAGCTTTCAAAAGAAACTGATCTTGTGTAATTTGAAGTTATAAAACTCCATATATGGGTTAAAAACCGATGAGGGGTTGAATTGAATCATGTTGAACAAATTGAAACAATATTCTTGAAGTAAGACTTAAATTATAACACCCTCAAATTATGATGTCATGAAATCTCAAACATTACTTTACTAATGTCAAGTATTAAATAATATGTCTAAGATTATGGGATTTTTTAAAAAAAAAATTCGGCAGAGTTTCCTTTGTTTTTTTATGTTACCAAGTTATCGACTAGACTTCATTCAATCACAATACTTAAAACTTCCACTTTGATCCAACCATCATATCCCATCTCATCATACAATATTCCACATGACTATACTTCATTGTATTTTCTTAACCTTACATCATCAACAAATAAAACATTAACTACAAACCATTATAAACTCAAAAGATTCATATTAAACTAATTATTACATTAACATGCATCCATCTTTTAAACATGCATGATTATAATTACTAAATATTCTTTTTGAATATTTTAATAATATTAGTTCCTTACTCGTACTTTTTAAATGTATAAGTATCAAAAGTAACATCTTCATGATACATATATTACAATATACGTATAATACAAATTACATATAAAACAAATATATTACATCCCACAAAATAAATAGATTAAAACACAAAGTCCATATTTAACGCTCCGCATCACCTTGTAAACAACATGTATAAATAACATTAATAAGAAATAAGAAAGATAACATATCAAAAATGATAAAGCTATTATGTTCACAAGTCTTCAAAATATATCAAATTATCTTTCATCACTAACTCACCATATATCAACATTAATAACCTATTCATAATTTATTAATCATATACTTATAGAACCTCTATAACTAACACTCATTGCTTAATTTTTAATTTGATAATTCACAATTTTACCTCAAACCTAACTAACCCTCTTAAATAGCCAACAATCAAACCGGTAATTCCATACGAGTTACCCAACATTCAGCTATTCTCTATAATAACCAATCTAACCGGTAATTCTATACGAATTACCCAACATCCGGCTATTCTCTATAAATAGCCAATATAACCAGTAATTCCATACCAACTGGTAATTCATATTTACCCACCGGTAATTCAATACCAACCAGTAATTCATACTAGCCAGCCGGTAATTTCATACTAACCGGTAATTCATACTAGCCAGCCGGTAATTCTATATCAATTACTCGACATCCCAATTATAATACCAATAGTTTCTTCTTCTACTTCTTCCATATCAACATGTCATAAACAACTCATAACTAATAATGAAACTTTGAATTTCAAAAGAAATGGATGAATCACCTACCAATTGCTTGTGATGGCCTGACTCCTCCTGCCTGATGCCCTGCTCCCGAAACAACTCCTAAATAAATCAAATTGCACTACATTATTAATCCATTATTATTTCTCCTAGTGCCTAAATTTGAAGCAAGTAATATCTTTTATTTAATTGGGGTTTACACCAAAATTTTCATCTATATGTCACCTCATTTTCAACATATAGTTTTAATCATTTTTCTTCTTTTAACTCACTTAAAGAATTCTTCCATGAACTATTCCCACCATTTATTTATTCCTTCTTTTCACATTCTTATGATGTTTCTTCACTTGTTCATATTTTAAATAGTTCAAATAAGATAAAGAACATCATATCTTAAAAATAAAACAATCAAAACCTCATTCCTATATTTCCTCATCCTTAATTACAAGTTCTTTTCTTCAAAATTATTCAATTTCTTTCTTAATTACTACTTACATTCACTATTTATATACTATTCTACCTCAATTTCATCATGTGTACTACTTTTCTCAAGACCCTCAAATTCTCATAAGAATCCTAATTTTAAAAAATCAAGAATATAAGAAATTAAATCAAATTTAATTGTCATTGTTTAATAACTTACTCAAATAAACCCAAAAAACACTTCATTCAAGTACGAATCTAAATTTTTCATGCTTACCAATCTAAGTTCTCCCAACTTTTCTTCTCCTCCTAGTGTGGCCAGCCTTCCTCGCCTTTCTTATATCTTCCTTCACTTGATTATTCCTTAATTTAATGTTCCAAGTCTTTCAATCTTACAAGTTTCAAAGCTCTCTCTCACTTTTTCTTATTTTTCTCTTGATATATCACTTTCTCTTATTTTTCTCTTGATTTATCACTTTCTCTTATTTTATTTTTCTTTTCACATTTGTTACTGCCAAGTTGGAAGTTCATAATAGAAAAAGGGCTGCCTTGTTTTATTTGTAATGGAAAATTACCATTTTACCCTTAATGAGTCTTTTTGCTTCCATTTGACGGTCCTTATTCTTTGCTAGCACTACCAAGCTCTGTTCATCTTAAAATTTTAAAAAAAATTTATTCAATATATTTTAAGGTTTCTCATAAAATTTCAGCTCAATCTGATCTCTAGATTTAAAATTACGTCCAATAACGTAAAACTAGTCAAATTGTGATTTTTCGTCAAATTTTTCGTATTTCTCTAAAAATTATGAAATTTTAACCCAAGCTAGGGCATCATATTATAAGGCTCCATACAAAGTTTCAGAATTTTTTGATAACCAAATCAAGAGTTACGAATTGTTTTCATTTTGTTTTACATGAAACTAATCAATTTATAATTTTTCGCCTAGAGGTTTTACATTCTCCCCTATATAAAAAAAAAATTCTTCATCGAAATTTAAATTCATTCCTATATAAAAAAAAATAATCCAGGATACTTCTTCATCATTTATGACTCTCTCTCCCAGGTCTCTTTTTCTATTTGAGAGTTTCTTCACAATACTTTTACTAACGACACCTTTTTATTTCATAATTCCTTTATACTTCGGTCCATAATTTGAACAGGTTGTACCTCCATAGTTAAATCTTCCTGCACTTCCATCGGAATTTATGGCAAAATTCGTGTAGGATCTAGGTCTGCTTTCCGCAGCATCGAAACATGAAACACATTATGTAGCAGTAGTATTCGATAGACAACCGTCCCAATTCTTTCTATAATTTTATATGGATTGATATACCTAGGTGCTAATTTTCCTTTCATTCCAAACCGAATCACATGCTTCCATGGAGCAACCTTTAAAAATACCATATCTCCAATTTAAAACTCTAGTGGTCTCCGTCGATTATTTGCATAGCTCTTTTGCTGGTCTTGAGCTTCTTTCATCCTTTCCTTTATCACCTTCACCTTATCAACCATGATCTGCACCAGTTCAGGTCCCAATAATTTTCTTTCCCCAACTTCATCCCAACATACTGCAATTCAACATCTCCTTCCATACAATGCTTTATATAGTGATATTCCAATAGTTTCCAATAGTAGATTGATAACTATTGTTATAAGTAAATTTTATTAATGGAAAGTGATGCTTCTATTGACCTCCAAACTCTAGTATACAAGACCGCAACAAACCTTCTAAAATTTGTGTTGTCCTTTTAAATTGTCCATCGGTTTATGGATGAAAGGTTGTGCTTAGATTCAATCTAGTACTCAAAGCCCGTTGCATACCCAGCCATAACCTTGATGTAAACCGAGGATCCTTATCAGAAACTATAGAAATCGGTACACCATGCAATCTCACCACCTTTTTAATATATAATTGAGCTAGTTTTTCAACCGAATCCCCCATCTTCATAGGCAAAAACAAAAAAGACTTTGTCAATCTATCCATGATCACCCATATGGCATCATGTCCTTTCCTGCTTTTCAGTAACCCAGATACAAAATCTATAGTGATATTCTCTCATTTCAATTATGGAATCGGAAGAGATTGTAATTCTCCAGTCGATCGTTGATGCTCCACTTTCACCTGCTGACATATGGCACACTTGGCCACATATTCTACTATCTCTCTCTTCATTTTTTGCCACTAGCAACTCTCTTTCAAATCTCCATACATTTTTGTACTCTCTGGATGGATCGTTAATTTAGACTCATGAGCTTCTTTTAAGACTTCACCTTTTAAAACTTCAACTTTAGGTAAATATATTCTTTTTCCCATCACTATAAGTCCATCATTTGACGCTCGAAATAAAGAGTCTTGGCCGATTTTTCCAATTTTTATATTATTTATTTCTTTCATCACTTCAGGATTTTCACCTTGAGCTTTTTTAATCTTTTCTCTCATGTTAGAATGTAGCACTAACATTGCCAGTAACATTCCTCCTGAAGTCACATCCAAATGCACATTTAGCCCACCTAGTTCCAAGAGTTCTTTATCACCTCGCACTAGTAAACCACCAATAAAAGCTTTATTCTTTCGACTCAAAGCATCTGCCACCACATTTGCTTTCCCTGTGTGATAATCAATAATACAATCATAATATTTGATCAACTCCATCTATCTCCTTTGTCGTATATTTAATTCTTTTTGTGACATCAAATATTTTAAACTTTTGTGAGCTGTAAAAATATATACATGTACCCTGTACAAATAATATCTTCATATCCTCAAAGCAAACACCATAGCTACCAACTCCAAATAATGTACTAAATAGTTCACCTTATGTGTTTTCAACTGTCTGGATGCATAAGCAACTACCCTTCCGTGCTACATAAGTACACAACCCAAACCCTTACTGGAAGCATCGTTGTACACAACAAATCCCTCTTGTCCTTTTGGTAAAGCCAATACTGGGGTTGAAGTTAGCTTGGATTTTAACTCTTGAAAACTTGCTTCACAATCTTTTAACCATTCAAACTTAACTTCCTTCTGAGTTAGTCGAGTCATTTGAGAAGCTATTATGGAAAATCCTTCTATAAATCTTCTATAATATCCAACTAAGCCCAGAAAGCTACGAATTTCAGTCACATTCGTAGGTCTTTCTCATTTCAATACTGCTTCTATTTTTTTTTTGAATCCACACTGATACCCTTCTTCGATATCACATGACCCAAAAATACCACTTCCTTTAGCCAAAATTCACACTTACTTCTTATTTCTCCTTAAAGTCTCTAACACTTCTCTCAAATGATATGCATGTTCCATTTGTGACCAAGAATATATTAATATATCATCAATAAACAACACTACAAACTTATCCAGATAAGTTTGAAAAACCCGATTCATCAAATCTATAAATATCACTACGGCATTAGTTGATCCAAAAGGCATCACCACAAATTCATAATGCCCGTAGCGAATTCTAAAAGCTGTGTTCTGCATATCTTTCTTCTTTATTGTCACCTCATGATACCCTGGCCTCAAATCTATATTTGAAAATACACACGCCCCTTTTAACTGATCAAACAAATCATCAATTCGTGGAAGGGGGTACTTATTTTTTATAGTCACTTTATTGAGTTCTCTATAATCTATATAGAGTCGTAATGTTTCATCTTTCTTTTTAACAAACAGCACAAGAGCCCCCCAAGGTGAAACACTAAGGTGAATAAACCCTTTATCCAGTAATTCTTGCAACTATATTTTTAATTCCACCAATTCTGCAGGTGCCATTCAATACAGTGCCTGAGCTATTGGTGTAGTTCTAAGCAATGTTTTTATCAAAACTTCCATTTCTCTCTCAGGTGGTAACCCGAGTAATTCCTTTAGAAATACATCTGGAAACTCCCTTGCTACAACTATTTTATCCAACTCTATTTCTTTCTTTTCCAAATCTACTACATAGGCAAGATAAGATGTACATCATTTTCTTAATAGTTTCCTAACCATCATAACCAAAATTATACTATTTGGTATGACATTTCTCTCTCCTCAAAACTCTACCCTTCTACCACCCTTATCCTAGAGAGTTACCATTTTAGTAAAACAATCTATTTGGGTTTTGTAAGTTACTTGTCAATCCATTCCCAAGATCATCTCAAAATCATACAAGTCTAGAGGTAATAAATCTACCATCATTTCAACATCTCCTATTCTTAACCGACAACCCTTGTAAACATACTCAATAAGTACAATTTCCCCTAGAGGTGTACCAATTACTACCCCTTTTTCCACTCTCATAGGTTGCACTTTCAATTTATCTTCCCATTTTCTAACTACAAAAGAATGGGTAGCACCATGATCAATCAATGGATATACATGTTGGGATTATAATAGTAAAGTACCTGCAACAATTTAATGGCAGCTCGCATATCTTCTTGAGTCATACGGAAAACTCTCCCTTGAACTCCCCCTTCTTGTACTCGATGTCGGCCTCGAATGGCACTAATTCTAGACTAGGCAGGTCTACTTGGCCTGTCCACGGTCACAAACTGTTGCTGACTCTGTACTGAAAAACCTTGTCTTTGTGCCTGTCCTATAGTCCTCTAAGGACATTCCCTCTTACGATGTTCGGGCTCTCCACAATGATAACATGCAGCATCTAGATAGGGACAATCCCTCCATCTATGTTCCTGTTTACATATATAACATCTATTAGATGTAGTCGAACAATCTCTGAGATGTCTACGCTCATATCTCATATACAGGGGATAAGTAGCCATCTTAGAGCCCTCTACGACTTCTCCTGGTAAACTAGTCTATAGGTGTGACCGCCCTCTGTGTGAGCTCTGCATAGGTTTACTCGATGTACCTCCTGCTTCAAGATTTCCTATCTTCTTTCTGAACTAACTAAAATGTCCTTTTTTTTTCCTTTTTTGGAAAATAAGGTGTCCTTATAAACAATACAGACTCTTTACTCTTTTCTAGTCCTATAGTACCATGTCCATCACCTTTCACACCACTTTGCAGCTTCCACTGCCTCTAGAAACTAAGCGGCCACTATAAAATCCCTCACTGTCAGAAATTGCAAAACAACCAATCCCATCCTCAGCTCCTATCAGAGTCCATCTCGGAGTCTCTTAATCCGATGTTGCTCAGTCGATAAATAAATAGAAACAAACATAAAGAGGTCTTGAAACCACCTCTCATATTCCAATACGGTCATATCTCCCTATGTAAGAGCCAAGAACTCTAGTTCCTTGATCTTCTAATGCTGGCGGGAATAATATTAGTTCTTAAACTCTGTCCTGAAATCCTTTCATCTAAGCGTCTCAGCAACCCGTCTCTCTTTAACAATATCCCACCATGTCTAAGCTCTATCCGATAACTACTTAGTAGCACATTCCATTCGAAGCTCTGCTGGTACTACTATCTGATCAATAGACCTCTCTATCTCAACATCCTCCTCTCCCATAAATGCTTCACAACCTAATTCCCTCAAACTCTTTACCCATCTAATTAAATTGACCACAGTATCCCTAGGGTAGTACTCAATGGTCCCAACATCTCTGTCATCACTGCATGAACCAACTAGGCAAAATAAGCTGGATCTGGGTATAATGAAGGTGCTGCTAGTGCTACTGCAGACGCAATTGCTGGTAAGGGCTGAATCCCCTGCCCATCTTCATCAAATACCCTCCGCTCATCTCGAACTCCTAATGACTCTCTTTGTCCAGATTGCACCGACACAGCTGGCATAAAACATACCATATCTACCAGAGGATCTCCCTCTAGTCCTCTATCTCCTGTCTTAACTAGATGCTCGTCCCTCGCTGGTGAGGAGTCAGCCCTGGCTTCTTGTCATGTACTTACCATCTTGAAACAATATTATTTTACATTAATAATGGTCTCTTGAACCTTAACCAGCTTTAATACCAAAATATAACACCCTCAAATTATGATGTCATGAAATCTCAAACATTACTTTACTAATGTCAAGTATTGAATAATATGTCTAAGATTATGGGATTTTTTTTTTGAAAAATTCGGTAGAGTTTTCTTTATTTTCTGATGTTACCAAGTTATTGATTAGACTTCATTCAATCACAGTACTCAAAACTTCCACTTTGATCCAACCATCTTGGATCATATCCCATCTCATCATACAATATTCCATATAACTATACTTCATTGTATTTTCTCAACCTTACATCATCAACAAACAAAACATTAACTACAAACCATTATAAACTCAAAAGATTCATTAAATAAGTTGTGTGTATTTTGTATAACATCAGGTGCATCTCAACCTCGTATGAAGTAGTAGATGTTTTTCACTCACATTATGCGAACTTTCAAAATGATATCTTGTATACATTAGGATTTTATATAACATTTAGAATATCCTTTTTAATTATGTAATTATATGGCAGTGTACAAATTTGATATTTTGTCTACATTGTTAAAACTTTGTCTTTTGACCTTATCTCTACTTTTAAACTCTAATTAGTTGGAAATTTTTTTATTTCATGTCTTTATAAGATTTAAGCATCCTAATCATCTTGATTACTCTCTTTTAAGATTTTTAGTGGTAAATGGAAGTCACTAGGACTTGTAATAATAGAATGACACTAATGTGTTGGTCAGAAATGCATGTTGTTCTAATTGTCAATAACTTTGTATCACTTTGGTTAAGGGGAGACTCTGCCAAAATTTTGACGAAAATGAAAAAAACATTACACTGAAAATTCTCAATGTATTTTGAAAAATGATGTAGAAAATCAAGGGTCGTTACAACTAAAGTGATTTTTTTTATGATAACTTTGAAACCACCATCCATTTATGGCGTCTTTTCTACTTTAATTCTCCATATCTCAATTTTTTCCTTAGCCAACAAATTTAATTTAGCCCAAAAAGAAAGCAATTGTGCAAAAAGAAAGTTTAAGGACCAATATGAAAAAATATATATATATGAATAGTGAGTCCACTGTAAAATATGAGAGAATGAACAGTGCATGTGTGTATAGTGAATAACCTATACCTTTTAGTATTTTCTATAACTAGTTACATGGCACACTTTACTGCAGGCTAGATAAAAAAAAATCAATAAAAAAAATACAAGCATTAGGAACGTATTTTCCATAATCAATAAAATTTTAAATATATTTACATTTCTCATTATATTCTTTTAGATCATTATTCTTAATTAAATTATAATATCATCACCAATTTGGTTTTGCATACGGCTTATTTCCTTTGAACCCTAAGACATGGCACCACACATTTTCTAAGTGAAAGAAGTTTGAATCTACCCTTAACGCAACTAAGTTTATATGTTTTGTCAATTGGTCAAATCTACCCGCAAAGGTGACAGCCTAACCTCTTCTTAGACATTTACCTATATCTAGAGTTCTAGAGTTCCAAATTAAACGAGACCGGATTCATTGGAAAGCTAACACCCCTAGCTATAAATTCTATGAGAATCCTTCCTTTAAATTTATCATTTTTAGGCCAAATTCTCTTTAAAATCAAGGTGATGAATTTGTCCAATTTTCATCGACGATTTTTAGATGAACTTTCTACTATCCCTATTTTTCCTTTTCTCTTAAGACACCCATTCCTATGTTTTTTCTACATTTTTCTACTCCTCCTAAGCTGAACTATAAGCTATACTTGTGGTTAATAATTTCATTCCCACCTCATGTAACACACGCATTTGACTCGCGAAGTTTTCTATTATCAAGTTTTCATGCTTTTTTCTATTAGTAAACTTCCTACTACAACTAATTCATGCATCATGAACATATAACATGCCAAAACTCTTCCTCCCTCTCCTTAATCTATTCTTGGTCGAACTTGGCCTAAGGGGACTAAGGTCCCCTTTTCCTTTCTATGCAATGGTTTGCCTCATTTACTCATTGTTTACATTATAACACATATCATAAGGTTTATCAAGTACAACTTCAGAATTTATTTTCCTCCCATTCAACCCTCACATGGTCAGCCACTCGTGTCCATTGGTCATTGATTTTTCTTTGGTAATTTTGCATGATTTTCATGTCAAAACTACTTATAATAGTTTAATTAACATCATTCTAATAAATTTTGCAATTCCTTCAATTTTCACTCAAGAATCCTAATTTATAAAATCTGAAATTGATGCACAATTCCTAATCAAATTTCAAATTGGTTTTCACAATTACATATAGGGTCTTTTCCTCCTTTTTCCCTCACAATTTCCTCATTTGTTTCCTTAATAATTTCTTTGTCAATGTGTGTTCTCTCTACTTAGTAATTTAAAGTTTGTATAGTCCTAAAACTTTTGATGTTTTTCCCTTAATTTTGGTGGAAAAAAATCTGAAATCTCCCCCCTCCTTCTTACCTTGTGCAGCTGGCCACATGGAGAAGAGGATGGGGGTATTTATAGTCTCATTCTCTTTTAATGATACATTGGCTCATTCTTTCCTCTCTTTTTATAATTTGTTAATAACTCTTTTCTTATTTTTTTTAACCCCCTTAGCAATCTAATTTATTTGAATTTGTACATTAATTATCTCATTTTTCTTTTTCCATCTATATTATTTTTAATTTATGTAAAAATTTATTCTCGGGGTTTACAGTTTTTCTTCCAGCATATATTTCTTATTTTCTATTTTACCAATGTACATTTTACATACAATTTCACATTTCTTACTACCATTATTCATCCAACATGTATTTCTCATATGCCTATGTTACCAACTTGTATTTAGCATAAGATTTCATATTCTTTACTACCGTTATGCATCCAACATAAATTTCTAGTATACTTAAATTACAAACTTTCTTTTAGCATAGAATTTTACATTTCTCATATGCTTTTATTACCAACCACGTCAACCAATTGTAAACTTATAATTAATTCTTAAACATAATAACATCATTGTAAACATCAAATTAAATTTACAAAATTCTATCTATTTTCATACTTCTATGTTTTCATATTTAAAAAACATAAACATGTATCAAAGCAATTTATTCTACATGAATTACAATCAAGATTAACCACACTACCATCACCATAACACCAACAATCACAATCCCATACCCAAAATAATTTTATCTTTGGCATCTCTCTTACCTTACGACTAAACTTGTAATCTTTAAAAGAATTGAGAAAATAAAAACAAAAAAAAAAATACTAAAGCTAATCGTAATTTTCTCTTTAACAGAAAAACAACGTGTCATAGCCAAAAGTGCCAAGTGTGAGACAAAGTGCACGTGTCGACTTCAAAACAAACGTATACAAAGTCCCGCGCGCAACCAACGCCTTCTGTTCCGTTCTCTTCCTGCTTTACTCCATTCTTTTATTTATTTGGGATAAAAAATGACAAGATAATGTTAATAAATCCATTTGGAAACCTATCCAATATTTTCCCTTCTTTTATATACATGCATTAAACTTCAATAGTGGGTATGTAATTTGGAGAGTGGAACATGCAAGAGAAATGGCAACAGGATATGAAGATACTTACAGAGATTTGCACCAGCCAGCTGTTGTTATTGGAGGATGTTTTGCAATTGTATCAGTGCTGCTTTCTATCTATCTCATTTTCCAGCATCTTAAATCTTACACTAATCCCGCGGTGCGGTCTGTTCTTTAATTAAAATTTTGCCCATTTTCTGCAAAGTTGATGATTTAAATCATGAATTCTTTAACTTTTTTTTTTTAGGAACAAAAGTGGATTGTTGCAGTTATTTTCATGGTTCCTGTCTATGCAACACAATCAGTAAGGTTCTATCTTTATATAGTAGGCATACATCATGGTTACTTTATTTTACATTTAGTGATTTTTGTGCCCTTAATTGGTGGATACTAATTCTATGGTTATTTACTTGTGCAGATTTTATCATTATGGAACCCAAGAATGTCTGTTGCTTGTGACATTTTAAGAAATTGCTATGAAGCATTTGCTTTGTACTCATTTGGTAGCTATTTGGTTGCTTGTTTGGGTTAGTAAAGCTCTCCACATTTTTCTGAGCTGTTTTAGAGATTTTGGTTGCTATATTTGCTTCTGTCAATGCGCTTACCGTCTCCCTGTTTGCTATAATTTGTCTAGTTATCATTATGTCCCTTCTGGTAATTAGACAGCACTTCAGGGAAGTGAACTAATTTCAGAAATTGCAACAAAAATATTTTCTTTGTCCTCATCTGGCTTGATTTTGATCTGGTGTGCGATGTTACTTGTTGTGTGAGCTTGCATTTTGTCAAATTGCATGCTAGGTGGGGAAAGGAGTGTAATAGAACTCCTTGAAAATGAATCGCGAGGGCAGCTTGGCAAAACATTGTTGGAGCGGAGGAATGGGAATCAAGCTGTACAAAGTAGATCTTGTATCAGCTTTTTCTTCAGGCCATATGCTATGGGAAGGGACTTGCTTACAATAGAGCGATTTGGTCTTGTACAGTATGTAAGCTACCGACCTTTCTGTTTATATGATCCGATCCTGACGACTTTGTTTGGAGTCTAATATCTTGTGGTTAGTTCAGATGATTCTGAAGACATTTTGTGCATTTTTAGCGTTCTTGTTGGAGCTCTTTGGGGTTTTCGGTGATGGGGAATTCAAGTGGCACTACGGGTATGTACTACTTGTGTCATCTTCTGGTTAAGTTGCCTCCTTTTTTCTTTTTTCTTTTTTCAATCTTCAGGTGTTTTAATGCAAATCGATATCCTTGGTATTTTTAGGTTCGCAAAGTGAATGCAAGTCTCTTCTACTTATACCAGTGTGACTTCTGTTTGTGAAACGCTCTCAATAAGAAATTGTTTTCCTCTCCTATTCTATCAGATGATGCCTTGTTAGATATTCAGGAATGGGGTCCTTGATGGTTTTTGTTTTTGGATCGGCTAATCCACTCTGGTTTCTTGCAGGTATCCATACATAGCAGTGGTACTCAACTTCAGCCAGATGTGGGCACTATATTGCCTCGTGCAGTTCTACAATGTAACGCACGAACGACTGAAACCAATAAAGCCACTGGCAAAGTTCATCAGCTTCAAGGCTATTGTGTTTGCCACCTGGTGGCAAGGCCTGGGTATTGCTCTCCTTTGGGCCCTTGGAGTTCTGCCAAACGTGAAAAAACTCCGAACAGGGTTGCAAGACTTTTTGATTTGCATAGAAGTAAGTTGCTGCGGTTTTGGAAACAATTTTTCTCCCCAGCAACTCGTACCATTCATTTATTGCAAGCAGTAGTTGCAGCTGTGCTTGAGTATTACCACTGAAGACTTGGTGCCCACAAAACTCATTGTTCCTTGCCTGTTTGTTTTTGTTTCCACAACTATATGGTTTCCTTTTGATTACTTGGCAGATGGCGATTGCAGCTGTGGCTCATATATATGTATTTTCAGCGGAACCTTACCGTTTTATTCCTGTTTCTGGGTATGGAAGAGTAACCACCGAGACAACCAAAGCAGAGTTGAAGTTTGGGGGAGGTGACCAGGAGAAGTCAGCTGTGTTTGAAAAGAGAGAGACTCAGGTTGCTGCTCCCGGAACAAGTGTAACTGAGAGTGTTCAAGACATAGTTCTTGAAGGTGGTCAAAGCGTAAGTTTCTCTCCACGAAAAACCCTCCTCAGTATTAAAATTCTTGAATTGTTGGATTTTATTTTTACGCTCATCTTAAAAAGCAGGTCGTCAAAGATGTTGTGTTGACCATAAATCAAGCGATAGGACCTGTAGAGAAGGGTGTCACCAAGATCCAGGAAAAAATTCACCAGAGATTTGTGGGTTCAAAAGAAGCATCGGAATTACAAGTGGAAGAACGTGTAGAAGAAAACCTTACTGGAGAACAAAATATATAAAATACCAGTTTTTTTTTTTTTTTTTTTTTTCGTGTGGCAAATCCAGAACTCAATATTTGCCCCCCCCACCCCTTTTTTTCCCATTTGTTGGGGTCAGTATTGCTGGTCTAAACATCGCTGGGTAGATAAACGAAGGAAGGTTGTAGAGAAGGCAGGTATAGGAGGAAATGAAATCCAAGGACCGCCCGGCATGGATGCCTGCGGGCAGCCTGTTTTGCGAATACTGTCTGAATGGTGATGAACACTATCTTTCTTTCCATGATGGCAATAGGCAACACAGGTGCAGTGGATTCACAAGCTATGGTTCTGTGTCCATCGAAGAGATTCAGTGTTGAATTCTATTTAACAAAATGAAGCTTGAGACCGTCTCTCATTATCTTTTCCGAGCCGCAGGCTGAGCAAGGAGAGGGTCCAAAAGGCAGTTCAGGAGAGAATATGGATATAAATGCTTTCAACAATTATCATTATATGCCGTGGTAAAATAAATTTAATATATAATGTTCACAAGAGAGATTCAGATCATGTTTTTAGTGTCCATCTTGTCCTCCGCAACATATTTCTGAGCAGCACTCGATGCAGCCAAAGCACGCTAGAGCAGTGCAAAGCTGTGTTAAGACTATTGCGAATTGGTTGTTTATCTTGGAGCAACACTGGACGCAGCACATACAGCAACATTGATCACACATTATGCTACAGCAATTGGAAGCTGCCTTAATGATAATTTCTGCTGCCTCGGGCAACTTTGACTCTTCAGCTCCTGGACGAAGGTTTTCAGCCGTTGCAGTCAAATTGCCAAAACCAACACCAAGGTTCCTTATAAATATTCTTCTCCGGCCTTGAGAGTCTACCTTCTGGGGATTAACTTGCCATGGCAACTGTTTACATGAATTTGGAAGACACTAACGCTTAGATGATATAAAAGTTGAATAAAAATCAGATGAATAAGAATGAAAGGAACATCATCCATGTAACACTGTTAACTGGGCAAGACTAGAACCATAAACTGCAGTTCCGACAATTTATATGTTAGTAGTTTAGTCAATGAGCAGCTACCTAAGAGGAGATTCGTAGCACTGCCTGACTGCCTATGGGTGAGGCTAGACAGATTTAAATGCATTCTCATTCATCACGTGAACTGAAATAAAAGTCAAGTGCAATAATTACTGCTGGAAAAGAAGAGGTAATTCGCGGGACTTGCAAGAGCAGTTGGGAGTAACGAACTTGGTGTCTTCACCTACGAATTATGATGCGATCCCTAAGGTAGACAAGTGCATCAACAAGCTTGCAAAAACACCAAATTAGCACATACCTTATGCCCTCCAGGTGATTCTGCCGCTTGATTTCCTCTATCAGTCTCAAGTAATGACATACAAGTATATTCAGAGATAACACCAGTCCGTATACTCAATTTGGCAACCTGACAATAAGGAAAGACATCAATAACCGGGGGGCTTAACTAGCAAATGGAAGCTTGATAAGTTAATAAAAGAAGCTTGCCATGCAGTTGACCATGGAGCCAAAGAACAAATTAAGGTGTTTCATAGGATCTATAAGTTTCAGTTAGGTAATCAGCAGAGCAAGGCAAATTTCACACTAGTTTATAAACAAAATGGCCAGAATCTCCAGACTTGAATGGTATTACTAAATCAATTTTTCAGGAACAATAGGAAGAAGAAAAAACAGAGACCTTCTCCTCAAGCTGTTTATTTTCTGAAAACCATGCCTGCGCAGTGAGTAGATCTATTTGCTGCTTTGCAGAAACCTGTTGCAGAACATAAACTCTGTAAGAATTGACTATACAAAATCCAAAACTGCAGTTATTTGCACGTGAAACAGTGATGTTTTGTACAGGTTTTTCCAGGTGAACCAAACTACAATGGTCTTGAATGAGAGATATGGTAAAAGAACAAAAAATCTATGAAAAAGGTTTGACCAGGTTTCCAAGTCACAGTAATCATAAAAATAATACATTAAAAAGTTAAATTGGAAAAATAAGTAACAAATTATGATAAGTGAAATCTTGGAATTACAGATAAGAAACAAGTTAAAACATTCATGGAGTTGAAAATTAGCATCTCATCACTAGAAGCAGCAAATTAGATTCATAGGTGGGTCACCACCAGCTAGTTAACCTAATACCACAGTACAAACATTACACGCACAACATTGGCTGAACCAGAGAGAAGCACAGGCAAAAAGGAGCCATGCACCACGTCAACATTACGAATTACAAAATATATATCAAACACAAAGGAAAGAAATACAGAACAGGATAACTGTCCTGAGCCTTACACTGTGAAGAGGTATGTCCTTTGCCTTTTGTACTTTCAAGTCTAAAGAAAAATTACTCAAATCTCCAAAAAAACCTGTAGCTACAACAATGTCAGGGAAGTTTCCCCGAAATCTCCCTGAAACAATCAATGGGTTATCAGAAGAAAGGTCTGGAATCCGAGAAGGGTATACCTATAACAAATTGCAGAAGAATTCATGAGTTTATACAAGTTCAGGTGAAAATAAAATCCATACCATCCAATTGAATAATTTTCTAGAAAGTAAAGGAAATTAATCATACACAATAGATGACAAAGAATGGATGGATATAATATGAAACAGAAACTGATAAATAGTATCATATGGAATCAATTGGATAATGTACACGTTTTTCAGATTTTTTTAGCAGAATAATCATCAAAAAGTAACTTCAAGTGTTTAAAAAAGAAAAGTGTCTTAGAAAAAGAGAAAATTTGAGACTCTAAACATGTCACTTCTTCATGAGAAAAAAGGAATAAGGGATAACAAGTACATGCACATGGAATCATACCTCCACTGTCTTAAGGCAGTAAGGCTAAGGATAGCCTAAAGGAATTAATCAAAGCGTACCTCAACTTCATCAAGATCATCAAAGGCTTTGATGGTTATATTTGCAATGATTGTAGATGAGATTCTGCTCAACAACTTTTGCATTCGAGACTCAACTGAATCTGACGACAAAAAAGGCAAAAGGTACAGTTTACCAGTGCTGTTAACATGAGAAGACATGAATTTCCAAATATCAGTTGTCATTTACTAGGTAATTTATTTTTAGCATTCAAAACTCCGAAGTGCAAAAACACAGATGAGGCATTCTATTCTAGGCGTGCAGGATCTATGTTATGTTAGTTCCACTACTAAATTGGAAAACCACAAGGCTATCTGTCACCATATTATAACTATAAACTCCAAAGTTTCAACTATTGAGATCTCATATCATATGTAGATATCTAATGGCAAGACAAAACAATCAGGCTAATTCACACCAAGATATTTTTAAGCCTATTAACCTATCTCTCCATGATTGTCAGATATAAGCAAGCAACAGCCAAAACTTCATATCACTCAATTATGCAGCAGCCTCTCCAGATTCCCACGCCAAAAAATAAAATAAATAATAATAATAAAGAAAATTTTAAAAGAATAGCATACTCTGAACCAGTGTATAAAAACTGACCTATGTCGTAGGCAGCATCATATTGACCCCTGCTAATCATTGCAAGCATTCGTAGGAAATGATGATTGCAGTATGAACCTGTAATGTTCCAAAATCTCAAGGTAATTACATGAAATTCTCAGAATACATAAATCAAATCTAGTCAAAATTGGAAGTTTTTTTCAAAGAGATGGAGTTTGACATCCTAAGAAATTCTAAATGCATCTATGGAGCCCCCCTGAAGAAAAAAGGGGAAAAATAAAAATAAAATAATAAACTAAAAAAGTAGCTGATAATATGCCATCAGTCCTACCAATGATGCATAAGAAACCATTACCTATCCCAAAGGTACAAATACGTGGACGTATCGATCCTCCGCCTGTTATATGACTTTTCATTATATCACAAATGTGTCTTTCATCTTCAACAGCCCCATCAGTAACAAGAAAGATGAAAGGAATTGAGCCTCCAGATTTTGATAGCATTTCTGTTGCCTGGAAGCATGAAGCAAGTGGAAAGTGGTTACATTTTTTTTTTCCCAGACTGATGCATAAACTACAACCCCAAATGCTGTGGATGTGCACATTCCAATATCCACAAATTGATTTCAATATAATTTTTAGAACATAAACAAGTCTAAAAAAAGAGGAATATCAAGTTCAAATATATCAAGATACAACGAGCAAAATGTAGTGCTTCTCGCACCACCATTTTGAAATCATGACAAAACTAAAATTGAACAAACCATTCATTGAAGGAAGGTTGTTACAGTAATTTAATTTAGTATGGAGAATTGAGGCCAAAAGATACTAATCATTTTTTATCTGTTCATCAAAATGCTATGTACTAAATTTTTTCAACATTTAATTTAACAAGATGGCAGGCATTTTAATGTTAAGATCTGTATTTAGGAGTATGTAGACATACATATTATACAAGCATGGACACAGATGAATAATCACAAAATCATTAATGAAAGATGACCTGTTTTAGAGGAACCAAGATATTTGTATCACCACCAGCAATTAAATTCGTACTCATCCACTCAACAGCCCTTTCAACTGTATCTTCAGAGGCCAATTCCATTGACGATGAAAAAAGATAAGTCTCTCCATTAAAAGCTATGATGTTGAACGAATCTTTGGAATCAAGGTTTGTGAGTGCTGCAGATAAGGCGATCTTTGTACCATCAAGGGGTGCTCCTTCCATGCTTCCACTTATATCAACAACAAACATTATCTCCTTTCTGAACACCTATCAGATAGTACCTTCAAAGCTCAGTCCATATTCGGTCAAAAGACAGGGCAAGAAAAGGAAAAGAAGTTAAAATTAAAAAGAGATTGAGCACATGCTGTCCTAACCTTCCTACTATGATGACCTCCAGGAAAAAGAAAGGCACAAAACATATCTCTTTGATCAACATCATGAACAGATGGAGATTGCAAAAGCACTCCGCCAAATATATGACTAAAAGAGACCTGATAAGCATTTAAACACAAGAATTACATATCCCAAGAATGTTGGCATCTTATATTCCAAGAAGTGGACTTTCCTTCTCTGGTAAACAGAAAATGTAAACTAAAAGGGCATGAATGACATGAGAAAGTAAAATCAATCTTACAGCATATGAGAAAGTAAAGTCAATATTTGTCCAAGTGAGAACTTCTGATTCATATGAGAAACCCAATTTTCCAACTTCACGCCTCAATTCCTGTAAAAAAATTTAAAAAACAATCACGTCAACCTTAACACAATACTAAAAATCTGAAAAGCATTACAAAACCAAGCAACTATAGTCAAAGATGCACCTTCAAAGGATGGCTAGTTGTCTTGCACACAATTTCAGTTCCAGTACCAGTGGTTACATTCAATTGTATCTTTTCTTTTCTGGGTAGCTTCTTTACATGAGGAGTTACATACTCTGGAAAACTGAATGGCACAATCAAGGAGAACTCCCCATTGTGGTACAGTAATTTCTGCATCCAACTAACTTTAATGGAAAGCGTTGATCCCCCGTCAACCTTTACAGATAAAACAAAACATGAATATATATATATATATATATATATATATATAAGAAAATCATGTTTAATCCATATTATATGGGCTAGAACTTACTTTGGGTATCGTTATGGTAAATGTATGTGGCTTCAGAAAGCCTCCATTTTCAATCCTAACTTCCTTTTCCAAATCTTTTTTATCTTCAATAGCAACCAATTCCGTATAATACAACTTTCTAGAAGCCTCAATCTCAACACCTAGAATTGAGCCCTGTTATCCAAATAATAATAATGATGATGAAAAAAAATGATATTGAGAGAGATCAAAACAATAGCATAGGCCAAAGATTTATACAAACCCTTTATGCCTAATGCTTTAAATAATAAAAAAAAAAAAAATACTAACACTAATTCACCCAGAAAAAATAAACAATATGTTTAAACAACAACAACCAATAAGAGAAAGGAACACAAAAAGATAAATCCTTTACAGGTATCCAAACACACCTGCTCGCCCATAGGGACGGCAAGACGACAATCACAGCTTTCACTTCCCATAAACACAATGAACCCTCCATGATCCACTGATTTTAACAAAAGCAGTATCCAGATAAGAATCCGCTTCCAATTCAATCCGGTTCATCTGGAGAGGAATCAATGCTGGGGGGTCACATCTGCCGTGCACGTGCGGCTGGTAACTTGGTATATCCGGGTTATCCACAATCCCTGGGTTTGATATAACTGCATAAACCATCGGTGCCTTTGGCAAATAGGCCACTGGTGATTTATCCATGTGCGACGGTGGCTTGGGTGGCGTCACCGCCCTGTCTTTCCCCAGGTATATCCTTTTTGACAGTTTCAGCCCGTCTTGAACCGATCTTCCGAATTCCTCCGCCATGCTTTTCGAAAAAAACAAATGAGTAATAAAATGAATCGGAGAAAGTGAGAATAATAGGAATCGGAGCAGCAGCGAAGGAAGAAAGGTTTCAAAACGGGACAATGGCCTTTCTTTCTTTCAAATAAGGGAGCGTAAGAGAGACGCTTGGGATTTTTATATTTTCTTACTCCTCTGCCCCTTTTCGTTACGATCGAGCTAAGCAGCTGGATGCATTAACTAGTGATATGGTGACATGTGGGATACCGTTTCACAACTAGTCGTTGAGCGTGGACAAAAAATGGAATAGATGGGAGAAAGGTTTTTTTTTTGGAGTAGTTATGGTTTAAAAAAAAAAAAATTATTTAAAAATATATTAAAATAATATTTTTGAAAAAAATAAATTATTTTTTAAAATTAGCATTTTAAAATGATATAAAAATATTTACAAAAAATTAATTTAAAATAAAAAATAAAAAAAATTAAATTTTTTTAAAATTATTTTTAAAATACAAAAAACATATATAATACAGATTTGTTGTGTAGGGGCACAATCGTCTGTTTATTATCACAGGTCGCATTTTGGATAATGGATTTGCAATCTACCATTTTCCTAAACTACTTCTATGAGTTGTATCCACCCTTTTAATTAATTAATTAATGAGATGAGATGAGATGAGAATAATTGGGGTTTGTTGCCCTGACTGTTTTAAATCCTGTATTTTTTTTTTATTTTTTTTTTTGGTTTGAAAGTCATTTTTTAAAATATTTAATTTTTTTATTTTAATATATTGGTATTAAAAATAAATGTAAAAAATTATTAATTTAAATAAAAAATATTTTTAAAAAAATTACTTAATAAATGAATAGTTGAAGCGTCAATTACTATTAAAATAAAATATTAAAATAAAATTCTATTTTAGAAGAGAAATCAAATATTGTTTGATAAATTATTTTAGGTGCGTTGCCCACTTAGACAATTTCTTATGGATTTGTATGGAGCATTTTTTCTTCTTTTTTTGTTCTTTTTAAATTTTTTTCACTTTCAATTTGACTTGATTTAGAATTTAATTTAATAATTAATTTTTATAGGCATATCTCATTGAAAAAAAAATCCCAAGATTAATATTCTATTTTTATGAAATAAAATTCAATTTTGCAGTGGTAAAAACATTAGGACTTAGAGGACTAAATTCAACAGTGAGCAACAATACAAGATTTGTTTTTCCTTTGCATTGTTCATTCCCTGCTTTTTTTTATGATTTCTGTAACACCTTGAATTTTTTGTAATGAGTTTTTATCTTTTCTAAAAATCAACTACGTCAAAAATAGGGGATTTTTTTTAATAATATCATAAAAACAGATGCCTTATCAAGCTCACCTTTTAATAATTTTATCACAAGTACATTGATATATAATTTATATTTACATCTTAAAATGATTACAACACCTTATGTAATTACAATATAATCATTAGACAATATGACCTATCCAATACAAAAGGTGAGATAGTTAGATAATTCTTTTATAAGAACAGATGCCTTAAAAAAAAATAGTTGTAAAAAACACTAGCTGGCGAAAAAAATATCATAAAAATTGACATCATTATGATTACTATATTTTTATAATTAAATAAATAAAATCTTTAAAATTAATTTTTTTTTATGATTTTAAATAATTCTAATGTGCTAATGTTAAAAATAATTTTTAAAAAAAATATTATTTTAATATATTTTTAAATAAAAAATAATCACAACCCCACTTCTAAATATACTCCAAATTTGCCACGAACTCCGTTCTTTGGAACTGTTGGTCATAAACCGTAGCCTTGAATGCACGCAGGCAACAATTGACTAGACTGCATGTGGTGGCACAAAAGTGTGAATGCGCAGTGGGAAGCAAAGCTGTTTTTGCTTATTTGCCTTAAAAACTACTATCCTTCTATTCTTCTCTAGATTTTATATTTTCAAAATTTCTTTAGCCATTACTTTTCTTCACTTTCTTATATAGTTTAGATACTATTTCAAATAAAAAAAATGTATTATCTCAAAATAAAAAAATAATAAAAATCCAAAATACATAACATATTAAAACAATGATTCGATATAGACATCATTTAAAATTGCATTCCAAAAAGCATTTCATGAAATTTTGAAAAAAAAATATTTAAAATTATTTTTTTATTTCAATATCATTTTTATATGTTGACATCAAAAATAATTTTTTTTAAAAAAAAATTATAATAGTTTAATACATTTATAAGAAAAAAAAATATTTTAAAAAACAATTGTTACAACACTTCTAAACACCTCATATTTAAAATAATAAACTTAATTTTAACTTAAAATATGCACACACAAAAATCATACTATTTCCCCTGCTTTTACACCCACTTGATACTTTTTAATTAAGTAATTACCACTATTGTTTTTTTTTTAAACATTAATTATTTGGATGAATTTTCTTTTCTTTTTCTTTAAAAAAGAGAGTAAAGAAGTTCAACCATTTGATGCTAAAAATTTGTAGAACTCAAAATTCATGTTACCAAAATAGTGAGCTTATTATTTGAAAAGTTGATTTAATAGTTTTTATTTTGAAAAAAAATAAGGTTATTTTTATTTTTTTTTTTCTCCTCCCCTTCATTTCTTTCTCCCATGCCTCGGTATACATGCAGAGCTTTGACAAATTCAATTATACCCTACAATTTATATTTGTTTTGGATTTGGTTCTTATTCTTTTTTATTTTTATTTTTTTTAGATTTGATGCTTCTTTAAGTTTGTTTTTGTTTTTAATTTGGTCCCTAATCATTTAATCTCATTAGGTTTTTTTTTTTATCCAATTTAGTTCTTATTTTTTTGTTTGCTAATTTTTTTATCCTTTTTGTTATTTTATTTTATTTTATCCTTTAGAAGTTTGATTTAATTTTATTTGGTTCCAATTTTGGTCCTCATTTTCTTATTGTTTTTTTTCTCATTTTCTTCATTTATTTATTTTTTCAATTTAGTTCCTAATTAGTTTCTTAAAATTATTTTTTTGTATTGTTTAGTCCTCATTGTTTTAATTTTTAGTTATTTTAATTTTTAATTTTTTATGGTTTGAAATTTTTCTTTGTGGTTTTTTCATGTTTGCATTTTACAAGATAATTCCATTCTTAAAATTCGGCCCCACCAGTTTTGACAATGAATCTGGTGTAAGTTCGATATTTTTTTAGGGTTTTTTTTAAAAATTGTTCTGTTTTTTTTTTTTTTCATTTGACATTGAATTATTGGGCATTTGGTTTCTTGATTTGTTCTGCTTTTTTTTTTTTTTTTTTTTTGGGTTATCTTTGCATCATATCTCATATCACAAGTTAGTTGAGTTAATTTGGACTGACTTATTTTTTTTATTATTTTATCATTTTCCATTTAATTATTGATCTTTGAGCATGTTTTATTAAATATTATTTAAAAACAAATGCATGTTTCAATGCATAATGGGATATTCCGAGTGCGAGATGGTAAAGTTAACACTAGTTAGCTTGTATTTTCTTACTAAATTTTTTTTATTTAACTTTGATATTTTTTTATGAAGTCTTTCTTTTGGAAGTTTGATTTCATCATTTTGCATTAAATAATTTTCCTTGAGCTTTGTCATGTTTTTGCTTTTCTTTGTGATTGGTTGGTAAAGTTAACCCGAGATAGCTTTTGTATTTTTTGCTAGGTTTTTCTTTTGAATTTTTTTTCTTGATCTTATATCACAGGTTATGAATTTATTAAGTTAGGCCGAGTTGACTTGGACATGCTTCTTCAGCATTATATTTTTTGAATTATTTTTTATTTTTTATCTTTTGATATTTGGTAATTAAATATTGAATTTTATGATTCTTTTTGCTTCTCTTTATAGGTTGTTTTTGTCTTATATAATAAATTATGTTTTAGTAAATTTAACCTGATTTATCTTAAATTATCATCATTTAAATATTATTATTTTACATCAAGAAAATTTAAACTGGCTTGCGACGTAACACGGAACTTGTCTAATTAAATACTATAATATTACAGTCTCAAGTGTACGACCTTTTTAAAAAAAAAAAACAAGAGTTGTGTAACGTTTGTCAACACCCTCTCTCTCCCTTCCCTCCGCAGAAAACACACAGCAAATGCTGCTTCTTAGAGTCTGTTTGGTATTGCTGTAGCTGTTGTGGTTGTGGTTTGAAAAAAGTTGTTTTATAAAAAGTACTTTTAGTTGAGGTTGGTTTAAAAAAATGGATGTTTGGTTAAAACTGTGGTTGAAATTGAGGTTGAAGAAAAAGTAGTTTAATGTGTTTAGTTAATAATGCTTTAGAAATTGAGGTTATAAAATAATTTTAAAAAATATATATTAATATGATGGTTTTAAATTTAAATATTGTAGAATTAACTACTCCTATTACATTATGAAATAAATAATACTTTATATAAAATATTTTTTATTATTCCATTAAATTATTTATAATTCCAATATGTACAAAATTCAGCCAATAAGAACTACAGTTTTATATAATTTTTGTGAGCGTGTAATAAAATTAGATAAAACATTATCAGGTATAAAATTGAGTGAATTTAATTCATTTTATACTAGTTTTTCAGAAAAAAAAAAAATATTGCTCACATCACAATGTAAGTAAATTTAATTCACTCTAAACTAATTTTTTTTTAAAAAACTGTTAAAAAAAAAAAAAAAAAAAAGTCACGTGAACAGTGCAAGTGAATTGCACTGTTCACGTGAACAGTGCAATTCACTGGTGAACATTGCTGAAACTCATAAGAAAGCAGTATCTTGCTGCTTTTAAAAAATCGTGTTCCAGCCGCATGTAAATGGTGGGGCCCAAGCATTTTAATTGTTAAACGATTTGTAACCAAACAGTATTGTCATGCGTTTTTAAAGAAACGCGAACGCAAACGCGTTCCCAAACGAGCTCTTAGTAAAATACCCCGTCTCTCTCTCTCTCTCTCCCCTACGCAGCATCACGTGTCATCTCAGGTACTTGCCATACACATCGTGCTCTTCGCTTCTCACTCTGCACATCGATCACCTCTTCCAGCGAGTCAGCGACACGCACGAGAGGCAGAGAGAAAAGACTTGTTTCTGTAATGTTTTCTACTACGCGGCGGTTGTTTTTGTTAAAATTTAAATGTTTTTTCCTAGTTTTGATTTGCAAAACTATATTAATATATTCTTAAATAAAAAAATACAATTACTATCGGAACCCCAAACATTACCTGGACACGATACTCGGGTAAAAAGAAAAGAGAAACATGTGGCAGTGGCGGTAAGAAGGAGCCTTTTTTATTACAACACCAAAACTCACAAGGGACTAGTTGTTAATGGGAGGGGCTGTTGTGTACAGAGACTTGTTCGCAGGCTTTTTCCACTGCCGACATTACCATTATCATTAGGAGCATGCACGCACGCACAACGGTTGTCTTCGGATACATAGCTCTATCTCACCACATGCATGCTCTCTCTCTCTCTCTCTCTCTCTCTGAAAATAGTAACCATCAACAATCGGATCAATCTGGTGCAACTATTATTCACCCATGTACCAAATCTGCAATCGTTTCAGTCTCTTGCTTGCCGCTTCTTTTCTGGGTATTGTAATTATCCTTGTCAGGTCACGTAATTACTCTCCCTCCCTCTGGAATAATAAACTCTTTTTTCTTCTTTTTTTTTAAGCTATAGTACAATTACAGCATTCACACCTAACATTACTTGCCCGCTTCATGTTTGTCGCCTTACTAATTTCCACTTCCTATGCTATTGCTAGATGTAGTTTCTTTCTTACACCTCCTTCACCAGCAGTACCGTTCTTGCTTTCCTCTTGCATTTCCTGGCTCTTCTTCTTGTTTTTCTTTCTTTTTTCTGCTCAGTAGTTTCATGACACATGAGCGTTGAAAAATAAATAAATTAAGAGAGCAATGGCTCCTGCTACGACCTCTGTACCGTCATTACCCTCGCCTTGTCCAAAGTCACCGCGAGAGTATCCAGATTTGTATGGGAAGCGCAGGGAAATGGCTAGAGTGCAGATGCTTGAGAGAGAGATTGGTTTTTTTAGAGGTGGGTCTTAAATCTGCTACTGTTTCTGTGCTCCCCCCCCCCCCCATCTAATTGAATGCTGAGTTTTGGTTTCTTTCATTTCTTTTATGCAAATCTTAGTGGATTTGAAATGTAGTGAAATTGACAACTAATTGAAGTGATAGTATCAAAACAATCAAATAGAGGAGGAACTAGAAAGGGAAGTTGAAACGAGCTTATCATGTGTTTTATTGGTTTGCTGTTGTCCAAGTACTTCTCATCAACAGTAGAAAATTGGACTGAATCTTCTTTTTATAGTGAAATTTTTTGAGGCACAATCCTTCTGGTTGAGAGCATTCAAATTTTAAAAAACATGATAAACAACCAAGTACTGCAGGTAGCTGAAGGATGAAATTTGGGCTTTTTTTTGGGTTGGTTGTGCCTTAGCCTAGATGCACGAGTACTTGACTGGTAGCTTGTGATGGAATTTGTTGATGGATTGTCATTGTTCAAAAAAAGAAAAGAAAAAACTAAAACTTGTTATTGTTGCTGGCTGTACCTAACCTGAAACTTGAAGCAATCTTGCTTCTTGAATGCATTCTGCATAGTGTTTTATAATCACTGTTCATTTGTGGCTGAAGCCCACTTGCCAGTGATCAAGTGTTTTTTAGAACTGTTACCTTTTCAAATTGTTTATGGATCGAGGGCTTCTGCCGGGTCTAATTAGATGCAGGATTATTGGTGGACGTTCTGTGTTCTGCAAAATATTTGCATCGCAGAAGTTGTAGCAACCAATCACACTGATTGAGAGCAGTCTATTTCAACCCAAACCACAAGCTGAACTTGATCTGCAAGTGATTATTTATTCCTGTTTTAGAGATTTATTCAATTTTGAATCTTCGCCTGGTCTAATTTGACACCCTCTAAGAGGTTTTGCTGACGATAGAGTGACCTGTGTAATACGATAAAAGATGAGCAGTCATTAAAATCTGTAGCTGCTCCCTACCACCCAATTTATTTCATGAAGTTTATGTGCAGATAGATTGGATGTGGTAAAAAGAAGTTCTTCTCTGATATGCTTAAGCAAATATAATGAATTGGCAATTTCAATTTGAGCAGGAGGAACTAAAATCTATTCAAGGCCTCCAGCCTGCATCTACATCCTGCAAAGAGTACGTCAGTTTACAATTACCTTGCATAGCTTCATGTGTACCAAAATTTTTTGCTCAAATTTATATGAACTAGCTATAGATTCTGTTCAAATTATCGGCTAATTAGAATTAATTTAAATAACATGCTGCAGGGTCACTGACTTTCTCATGGCAAAACTCAGATCCTTTGATGCCCAACGTAAGAACAGTTCCATTTGTCACCAAAAATTTGCTTTCTGTTTTTGAAGAGGAACAGCAAGTCTTATTTTTATTTTATTTTTTGCATCTTCTAAACAGAAGTCGGAAAAAACGAAGATCTAGTCGGTCTGGAATTGGCTATGGTACTGTTTCCTTGTCCTTTTGTCTCGTGTTTCTGTATCTCAACTTGATACCTAAAATAGGTGTGTTGCATAATCCTCATTCTGAATTCTTTTGGTTGGCCTGATGTTGCACACAATTCTTTATTTGACAGCTTATAAACTTTTGTAATTAATGTATTTAGAGACCGTTTGGTAGTGAGTTTTGAACATGCGTTTGCCGAAATTTTGAATTTTTTTTATTTATTAAAAATTGAGTTCGGTTTGTACTTTTGGATCGTTTTGATGTGCTGATGTTAAAAATAATTTTTAAAAAATAAAAAAACATCACTGACATGTATTTCGGCACGAAAAAACTATTTGAAAAGCAACCGCTATCACACTCTTAATGTTCTATTATGAACTTAATGGCGTTTAGTTATGGCAATCATAGCATAAAGAAAAATGCAGTTGAAAAAGGCAGGCCTCAGGCCTTGAATCCATTCTTGCATAAATATAACCAACTAGTTTTCTCTTCTTTGCACGACTTGACACCGTCACAAAATAATGCGATTTCCTCTGTCGCTCGCAGGGGAATACGCTGTTTTAACTTCTCATGGATTTGTTGCTGCTGTTCTTCGGGCTGCTCTCTTCATCTAGAATGTCCAAGCTGCTGTGAATGTAATCTATGTAACTGCTTTTCCTGCATCAGCTGCTCAACTCTGAAGTGGCGGTGGTGTTGCTCTTGTCCACGTCCTACATCCCATTGCTGTAGAAAGATGTCATGCAGCAGGAACTGGTGCTGCATTTGTCAATTACCTGCATGCCCAGATTGCTCTTGTAGCGGTTGGACATGCTCTTGTCCCGAATGTCCGAAGGTGCGCCTTTGTTGCAATTGTAAAAAAACACTTGTTGTAATCCATGTTTATTCTTCTAGCATATTAGTCTAATATTTTTAGGAAGCTCTTATCTCCAATATGCATTTCAACTGCTACATTTAGGATATTGCTTGGAAGATTTGAATCTTCCAAGTGTTTATTTAGATAGTTTCCAATTTATGCTAAGGAGCTGTCTATTAAATTATCTATGGGGCTGCAACAACCCACAGTTGAAAAACAAGCTCCCAGAGAAACTTTAAAAGCCACAAACAATAGGATAACCTAGACGCAGATTGGATTTATAGGCCTGAAATGGTTTGACTGTATTCATAAAAGACCCATGTCTTCATATTTGTGGTCTTATCATAGACATAGGTTTGTTGTTGTTTACTTCAAACGTTGTTAGATTCTGCTGATATACAGTGAGGGCTCTTTTCACCTTCGCAACATTGGTTGAAATACTGGTATTCTTTGAATTGTAAAGGGACTTGATACTTCAGATTCGATCCACATCCATGATTCAAAATCACGTACCTCCTTCTTGCTAATTATTGCTGCAAAATAATTGATGGCTGGTCATATTCTTGCTGGGTTGTGATTGTTACTGGTCATAAGACTACCCTCTCTGCAAAACTGTAAAACCACAGGGCAAAGGTGCTGTCTTGTCGCTCAGTTTTCTGAAAGAATTATAGTAACAGTTCAACATGATGACATTGTCAGTGTTTCTTTTTGTCAATAAATAGTACATCGAAGGCTCCTCGCTGAGCATAGTGGTGTCGGAGCATGATTCAAAACATACATGCATTACCTCGTAAATTACCGAAGCTATTATGACTTGCAAAGTGGGATTTGGGTCTTAGAAATACGTTCAAATTATCCATAATCTACAGCACACGAAGAACGTGTTTGTTAATGTAGTAGCGGTTATTTTTAAATAATTTTTCGTGTTGAAATACATGTTAATAATATTTTTTTTATTTTTTAAAAATTATTTTTGATATCAGCACATCAAAACGATTCAAAAAAGTATAAACCACAACTCAATTTTAGCAAAAAAAAAAAATTCAAAAAATTTAATGAAACGCCGGTACAAACACAATGCCAAACGATGTCGAAGAAATTAGTAAAAACCACCGTCTATGAATACGAGAATGTTTAATTTTTTTTTATATTTTTCATATTGTTTTGATGTGTTATATTAAAAATAATTTTAAAAAAATAAAAAATATATTATTTTAATATATTTTTAAATAAAAAATATTAAAAAAAAACTATTATTAAACTCTCAAACACATTATAAATATATCCTAGCCCAATCTTAATAAAATAATTCATGGCTGTTATCTTTTTCACTTCCCCTAAATGGCTTAAATCAATTAATATCTGTTGGTTTTGTCCCAATAAAAAAAATTCCAACCCTTTCTTTGTTGCATGAAATTCACATTTATTTATAAAAAATAATTTATCTGGAAATGATCTCAACCGTTTACAACATACCAATAACCTAGTACTATAAAATTATATTGTCAAAGCTGGTTAAGTCAAAGATTTTTAGCTGTTTATTGCAACAGTCCCACGACTGCAAATTTGATGAAGAAAGGAACTGCAGTGTAGTACAAAGTCAAAAGGTGATGATGATGTGTCTTTTGTCTTGTTTGGAGGGAAAATGGACAGTTACATGGTCTTCAAAAGTGGCTTCACAAGCAACATTTATGGTATAAAGATGAGGGGTGAAGAAATAGTGTCAAATGATATGTCATGCGGTATTGTTTGTTTTTAAAAAAATTTATTGACCTAAATAATATTGTTTTGGTTAAAATAACATCAAAATTCATTGTATTATTTAAATAAAATGATGTTATTTTTAGTTTTTTTTACTTAAATTAGGTCATTAACCCTTTTCTAATTTCAATCCCTAATTTTTTATTTATTCAATTAACTCTCCAATTGAATTTTTAATTCTAAAAATCAATTCAATTTTGCTCCTTCCAAGTTTTAAAATGATTCCTTGAGTTTAGCGTCTTTTTCATCTTGGTCTTTGATTTTAGATATTTTTAATTTAATTTCTAATTGACTTCCAAACTTTCAATATTTTCAATTTTACCTCTATTTTTAGTTGAATTCGTCTGTCAAATTCACGCATCTTTTGCAAAAAAATCATTGGTATTGAATCTCTTTAATTTAGTTCTTAATTAACCTCCAAACTTTTATTATCTTACAATTTTGTTCTTGATTTCACCCAAATGAGCTTGAAAAAATTAAATTTGGTCATTTAAAAATCCAATCTTCTCAATTAAGTCTAAATTAGGCTTTCAAACTTTATTTTTCATCAATTAAGTTCCTAATAAAATTAAGTTGACCCATTAAGAGTCTAATTAGGCATTGCACTTAATTAATTCTTTTAATTTGACCCAAATGAATTCTTAAACTCAATTAAATTTTTAATTGAGCTCATGATTAAATCAAATTGGCTTTTTAAAAGTCTAATTAAGTCTTTAGATTTAATTTTTATACAAATTTATCCAATAATAATTTAATATGACCTTGCATCTGCATTGTTTTTCAATCTTGGGTATAATTAGATTCTTGATTCCTCCATATATTTTTAAAACATGTCGTAGATTGATGATGTTAAGCATGCAAATTCAGTTCCAATAGTGATTTTTTGAGAAGCCATTGTCCAACATCACATTGGCATATTGTGAATTTTTTTTTTGTAATTATAGGTGTCCAGATTAATTTATGCGTGCCTCAACTAATACTCAGAGACCCTAAAATTTAATAACCATTTATGGGACTCGAGCTAGTGACCTCTAGAAAGCAAAACTTATGACTTGACTAATAAAGCTACACCCTTCAGAGTTTGTCATATTATGATTTTTGACGACATGGGTGGTGGTTAGGGTAGAAAATAAAGGGGTTTCGGCAACTAGGGTTTTTTTTTTTAAATTAAAAAACCTTTATGGTTTTTTTTTAATTAAATTATGAATTTATATGTCCAGATTTTCACACACCAAATCTCACTTATCACAAAATAGTTTGGATAAAGGGAAAGAAAAGATGGGATAATAAGTGTTCCAATGGCTTTTTTTTTATTTGATGGAAAAAGTTATAATATTTAATATAAAAGTAATTTAGTCACTAAACATAATATAACGATAATCTTGTGAATAAATCAAATATTTTTGTTGACTTTTTTTGGCATGTAAAGTGAGGATTTATAATTATAAACTTATACATTCCAAAATATAAAATATAAATTCTAAAATAAAAATAGAAGCAACTTGAAAAAATAAATAAACTCTAAGAAACTCTATACAATTAACCTTTCTTTTAGAAACCAAAATGAGGGATCAAGGACTAAAAGTGTTATAAAAGAAGAAACGAGACCCTTTTCCCCCAATGACAAGAAAAAAGTTTCATTTGGTCCCTCATATTTCCATTTTTTTTTCTTTCTCATTCAGTTTTTTTTTAGGTTATTATATTTGACTCTTAAACTTTATTTTTGTCACATTTTAGTCCCTATAAATTGAGAGATGATAGAGAAAGTTTTTAAAAAAATAAAGAAGAGAAAAGGTTCTATGTGGTTTTACTATTCAAAAATCATTATTCACCATCTTACAAAAAAATGGTTCATTTACTATTAATTTTTGTCCATTGAAAGTTCATGGTTTTTCTGCAATGACCTATTTATGGGTCGGTCGGTTGATTTTATATAGTTCATGAAGTATCAAATCCTTTTTTTTCTTCCCTTCTCTTTTTATTTGTTTTGTATTGAATCTTTGTTGAAAAAAAACATAATATTTTCTTTTTAAATCTTTTATAATGACCTCAGACTCCTCACATCAAAATACATATTTAATCCCATTCTTTTTCATAATATGTATTCTACACAATATTTTTAACATTACATACCCAATGTTAAAGGAAAATCAAAAGAAGACTTTAAAGACCAATTTAGCCATTTATTTCTAAAAGAGAGGTTTTCTTGCAATATCTTTCTTCCAAGATTTTTTAAGGAGATCATAAGAGGTTGCAAGATGCATGATCTGCTGGTCTCATAATTAATTTACAGTCACATCGATCTTTCATTTGTTGAGAGAGCAAGAGTCCAAGATAAATTTTGAAATAAATAAATAAAATTGTATGGCATCATCTTGAAAACTCACCTTTAAATTTAAAGCCAATAGAGAGTCTTAGAACTGCAACATACTTAAATAAGTAACGTGTCAAGCAAACAATTATTGAAAAGATATGAACTAACAAAACATGATAATTGCAAATGAGACTACAACTTGGAAAGTGAAGAACACCCAATCCCAAATGAACCACACATCAAATCAAAGAAAAAACAGCACCTTCCAAGCTCAAGAAGTTGAATTCAAATAAAAACTCAGTCCTAGACAAAATCAAATCCTGAGAAACTCAAATTTCAAGTGAGTGCATTGCAAAGAATAAAACACTCATCATTTTTAAGTGAAATAAAGGAAATCAAGAGATCAATTCAAATATTCTTGGTTTAAAAATATATTAAGATAATTTTCTGATGGTTGACAGATTTTCACAAAGATCTGATGGCAGGTGCATTGCTGGGAGGGGTAGTGCACACAATAGTGGCACCGATTGAGAGGGAAAAGGTGTTGTTACAAACCCAAGAAAGCAACTTGGCTATTGTAGGGAATGGACGCAGGAAATTCAAAGGAATGGTTGATTGTATTGTCCATATAAGAAGAAGGGATTCTTTCGCTTTGGAGAGGCAATGACAGTAGTGTGATTAGATATTACCCCTCTGTTGCTCGTAATTTTTCTCTTAAGGCGAGTAAAGTTGGTTTCCTTTTGGTTTCTGGTTTGAGGTTAAGGTGTTTGATGAAGTGTGTGAGTAGATATTACTGTAGACACAATTTTGTGTACCTGAAATTAAATAAGCACACGTGTACAAATATATAATTTTATTAAATATATGAATGGGTACAATCTCTATGTAATATATTCTATCAAAAGAATATGGAAATCCTCTGATTCTTCCCTTGGATTTGATGTATGGTGACTTGATTTATTTGAGTAATCAAGCCAAGATTTGTGCTTTGCAAGAACACGAATTTGGGCATGTATTGCGAAGCGAGATGTTGTGATTTGATGCTTTGAAGAGTACCTTGATTTGTCTTCAAAGTGTCGTTGAAGAACTCTTATGGGGCGTTTTGGCTTGATCCAACAGAGTTTCGTTCTTTGTAGACTTCAAGCGTAGATGAAAGAGGCTTGAGAACTTTTTGAGAGAGAGCTTCCTTGCTTGAAGAGAAAGAGAGAGAGTCTTGAAGAAAATTTGTATCTCCTGGAATCCAATCCCTTTAGGTTGAGGCCCTCTATTTATAGAGATCTGTAGGGGCTCTCAGGTCCTTTTCCAATGCCACGTGGCATAATTTTATTGGTTGGTCTTTATTGATGGAATCTTGACTTTATGACAAGATATCTTGAATATCTCATCTCAAGTGTCAACTTTTCATTGGTCAAGAAATATTTGAAGGCTCATTTGTTTTCCATGTCATTTATTTCAATTTTATTTTATCCTTTATTTTAAAGAATAAAATAACACATGGTGAAATTTGATTGGTGGAAAATTTGTGTTTCTACAGATGCCCCCTCGAGACAAGTTCACTTACTTTTGGAACAAGTGGGCATGTCTCGAAAAATATGGCTGTGAGGGTTTTATATTTCCGACTAAAATTTGATTTGATCATATTAGATTTTCACAATAAACAGATAAATCTTATTGTGAAAATAAAATATAATAATCAAAAAATTGAAAATTTATGGATCAATCTTGATTGAGATTTATCAGATAAACATGATAGAATATTCAGGTCCAATTGCTCATTTGAAACTGCTGCATATGCAGGGCCAGACAAAATTTATCTTTATACCCGAATAGCAACCAACACTTTGACCGGGCTGCATGAATTTTTTCTTTTCACTGAAAATGGTCACTGTAGCATCTTGTTTTAAAGATCTCGTTATTCTGAATCCAATAACGCAATCTGTTTGTGATTCCGAGTAGCGGTTAACAAGTTATGAATTATGAAAGTTGCAACTCCCTTTTCTCAATGCTTTGGGAACCGTGCCCCCATCCTTAATTAATTTCAACCTTTTGGAAGAATGTCCAGAGAGCAAAATAACTTTGCAACGTAAATTGCTTTGTGTAATTGACTTTCTTTTCTAAATAAATTGTCCAACGTGAATTAATTACTAAGAAAGAGACCAACACAATTTCTTGTACTGGAAGCCGACTTTGCTTGCTCTCACAGAATAAGAAAAGACTTTGTTTTAGATTAGGAAAGAGTCACTGAGGCGGCTATAAAAGAACATTACATTGCTCTTTTCTTGTTACCCACCACGCAGCACTTCATGTTGCTTTTTTTTTATTAACCGCGTAGCATCCACCTAGTAACCAAACGTCTTGCTTCAAAATCAATATCTAACTTGATGCTTTGTGAAGATTGTGTCAATATCTACGGGCAGAATTGGTGATATCATTAAACCAAGTGTGGTACTGCTCAAGTTTGGATTTAATTAACGGTGCAGCCTCAACCTAGCAATACTTCTGTTTCTTCACTAACAGTGCAGCCTCCACTTAGCAGCTCAGCATCATCGACGGTCTTAGAAGGTAGGCATAACTCTTCAGTATTTGTTTTACAACTGCAAGTCCTTTATATATATATATATATATATATATATATGTATGTATGTATGCAGGACACAATTCTGAGTTTGTGCAGGTGAAGTGAGCTTTAAACTTCTAACCAAAAGCTCATGATGATAGTAATTCAAACTCCTCTCTTTTATAAATGCATTTGCATCGTTTTCCTATTTTTGACCGCATGGAGAAGAGTGAAATTATGCATGGCCTAGAATAAAGCAAAAAAAAAAAAAGGAGTGATTGCTCAGCGAAATATTTCCAACAATTTGCCTAGTCTTAAGAGCTGACATGGAAAACTTGACAATCCGCAGTCCTCTATTCGTTGAATTACATAGTGGCGCAGTGAAAACTGCATTCGGCCATGTGTTATTTTATCTGCCATGGTTGAATTACATGGAGACGCAGAGACGGTGACTGCTCAGTGACTAGAAATCAACTATTTTCTTTATGTTGACAGTAAAGGTGAACTCTAGATGCCGCAGCGACAACAACAGTTTTTTTTTTGAACTTCACCTTAGCAGGCTCCGGACAAGTTGTTTCAAGACTGTTGTTATCTAGATGAAAGAACTCCTTGCAAAGCCTTGGAGCACTGCAGAGTTTCTTGATGGCACATCCAAAGAGAGAGCTTGTACTGGAAGAGAAAAATATGGACGCCCAAAAATATATTTGGAGGAGTTGTAACAGCTTCCTTGTTGAGGAAAGGCATATTGTTGACATACGTGTGTTAACCAAAAGCAACCCTTATCTGTTTCTGCAACTGCATGATGGATGGTGCAAACTTGTTATTGAAATAGACTTGACTAAGCCTGATTGAGTTGTTGGTGTGCCTGCCTGTTTCCATTAATTAACATCTATTCTTATTGCAGGGTTGTAGGTTTCTTTGGGTGATCTGAATTCTCTTGCCGTAATACTTCACAAGCATTGGTGCTTGACGAGTTGCTCCTTAAAGGTCACGGTTGCTGTTTTTTTTTTTCATCAATTTTGGCCAATCATATATTTCTTAACATTGGAGCATCACTTTTCTTTGGCTCTTGATCAAGGTAAGTTCTTATTCTCTACCTTTTTTTTTTTTTTTTTTTCAAATATGCTTCTAATTCATGCATTTTTATATGTCTTCCTTTTCTTTTTAGATGGTGCTTTTCAGGAATTCTTCTTCTTCTACTAAAAGATTCTTAGTAATTGATGAGAAGTATCGTCGGACAAGCCTTCACGTATATGAACCTGCCATTGGTCCATTTGCTAAGAAGCGGTCTTCCGAAAGCATCAAGCATTTGACTTCCTGGTCATTGGAGACTTCTTATGAACTTTATGGTCATGGTGGTTTGCCTCAATCAGTTTTACAACTTCAATCCTCCTTTCCACATTCAACAACTTTTCTAGCTGATCTGCCGTCATTAGACTATCATAAACGTGATGGAAATGCTACTTGCAAGGATTATTTCCCAATCTCCGATGCACTTGAGTATACTCCCAAGTATTGGGAATGGACAGAAGATATTTTGAAACATTACGAGCCAATCCTCGAGAGGGCACATATTCGAGACTATTTTTGCATCCCTTTTTACCTATGACTGGCAGATGAATGTTATCCTTTCTTTTTATAACCATTGGAATCCTGCTACCAACACGCTATCTACCCCGAATGGCGAGGAGTCTATATCTCTTTGGGAGTTAAAATCATGTAGCGGCCTTTCTATTTTTGGCACTTTTTATGATGAAGTCATCCCTTCTGCTGATGAACTTAATGAAGCTGACAAGAAAGGACGTTCTTTTCTTCCAAAGAGCTGCAAGTACCTATTCATCGCCTTTCATAAAGAATGTCAGACTATTGATGGTGACCATGTAATGACCCTTCAAGATTGGGTAGATTTCTGGTTTCGAGATGACTTGAGATACAAGGTACCTTTTTCTGTGGGCAAGTCTAGCGGATCCAATAAGACTAACTATCCTTCTGGCTCAATTGATAAGTCTCGTGTTCGCTTCAGCAAATTCATTCATCCTTTAAAGGAGCTTAATGTCCCTTCTCATATTCAGGATGAAGTTTATTTAGCGGCTTTTCTTTCATGTTGGCTATGCAAATTTGTATTTCCTAGCAAGGATGTTGGTTTCATTCGTCCTAGTACTTTCAAAGTAGCATCCATGATGGCAGCTGGAAGGCAATTCTCTCTTGCGATACCAGTTCTAGCAAGTATCTTCAAAGGTCTAAAGGAAGTCCAGTCTGCATTGAGTGTGTGACCGCACGAGACATCCCTTTTCCTATTCATTTTCTCAGCAGTTGGCTTGCAGAAAAATTTGGCACCCATCAAACAACAATTAGTCCTACCAAGTTAGTTGGGATGACGAAATATGCCGGCGTGGGGTTGGCAAAACATTTCAATGAATCTCAAGCTCATGCTCTTTTCAGAGATCCCAAGAGAGTCATATTTCCTGCATTACTTCCCTTGGCTAAAGTTGGGGTCTTATATGATGATGGCAACTTGTCAATCCTCGAGAGTGACTACTTTATGTGTATTCGATCCGGCTATTTGACTCTTCGTTATGATGATACTTTTATTTTTGAATCTTACTGTCCTGATAGATTCAGTAGACAATTTGGGTTTTGCCAACATATTCCCCGTGACTTTGGAGGGAGAACTGGAGTCCCAACCTTGGAGGATGTATCTCAACTTTGGCATAGTTTTACCAAACTCAAAACTCATTCCCAGTGCAAGCTTCCGTTGCCCCCAAATGATAAACTTCCTTTGGTAACTAAACGTTACATGGATTGGTGGACTCCAAGGTGGTCCAAAGTTTGTTCTCCAGAGATGAAGATCGTTCTTAAAAGTCCTGCTAATGTTGCCATAGTATCACGAAGGACAAAAGAAAAGAAGAATGACCCTCTCTTAACCAAAAAGAAACGATCTTCTCCTACCTATAAAAGAGACAAGCGGGTAGTTGATGTTGATTTAGGCAAGGGAAGATGGTACACGACGAACATCTGCCCACATAAATAGGACACCACTTGTTGGATTTCCTAGTGTAAAGAGAGTGAGTACTTTTCAAAAGATCATCTTAATAAGAAATCCTCTAACTCCTCAGGGACAAAGGAAAGGAGTGCACAATCCTTTTTCTCCACAATTGGTAAA